>NC_073693.1:219817276-219967276 GCF_029784155.1 Uranotaenia lowii | reverse complement strand
CTCAATAAATATTTGGAATCAGCGCCATAAAATTAGTCAAAACTACTTCTTATATTATTTGCACCTCGGAAAAAATGTAAATTTGATTGCCATTTGTTGTCATTATTATTTCTTTAAATTTGGCACGTTATTCCAAATTTTTGGCATTCGTATCCAAAGGAAAATTAGTTATGTGAGAATATATTAGAAAAGGGGTAGGCTTTATAGCTACACGTTATCCAAACATACGGGAAAATTGTGCCTTCAAAAAATGATAGGAAAAGAAATGACTTGAAAATATGTAGAAGTCAAAGTTGGAAGGGATTTGGCAATAATTGAGATGAATAAGTCGACGGAGAAGTCAAATAAATTAGGAGAAAAAGGAATAAGTTGAGCGAAAAACAGGAATAATAACCAAAAAGAATGAAAAATGGTAGTGAACAAGATTGACGCGAAAAAAAATATAGAGAGAGAAAAATAAAATAGAGAAAACAGTAAAGCGAAACAGAGCAATTAGAAAAGAGACAATAACAAAAAAAGAAAATCAAATGAAATTATATTCTTATAAAAAAAGGAATAGGGAGAGAGTTGAAAATTATTGGAAAGAATAAATAATAATACGAGTTTAAAAAAAGAAAATGTAACAAAAATTTACAGAGGAAATGTGCAAGAAGAAAGAATGAAAAACGAAGCATACATGGAAATGCAGTTTAAGAGAGCAAATGAAAAATCCGACAATAAGAATAAATAAGGGGGAGATGAAACTAGAAACAAAAATAGAGAGAAAAAAAAACACAGTAGAGAATACAATGAATTAGGGGGGAAATTGAAATGAATAAGAATAATTAAAAGAGAAGTAACAATAAACAAAGAGAACAGTAAAAAAGATCACATAATAAAAAGAGAATGATAAAATGATAACTAAACAGAGAATAATGATAAAAGGGTAATAATAAAAAAGAGACAAGAATGAAGAGCAAAAAAAACAAATGATTAGGGTTTAAATAAGATGAGAAATACAACGGGAATGAAGAATAAAGAAGGGAAAAATATCATGAGAAAGACGAATAAAAAGGAAAATTTTAGACGGACCTTGTAAAGATGTAGAATAGTATGAAAGAAAAATAAAAAGAGAATAATTAAATATTAAATAACAAATAAAAAACATAATAAGGATGTAAAACAATATAAAGAGAGAAGTATGAAAAGACATAATAATCAAAAGAGCGAGAGAAGAAAGCTAAAAACTTGAGAGATTTTGACTAAAAAAAAAAGCGATAAAAGTAAAAAGGAAAGTAAATTTTTGCAATTACACAAACAAAGACGAAGAGAGATTAAAAATTAAATTAAACAGCATAAAAATTTTAAAATAAAACTAGATAAAGACAAAAATAAAGATGCAACGAAATGGTATAAGTTAAAAAATCGTTTTCATATTTGTAGTGTCATCAAATTTTTGATATGATATAACTCGATTTTTCGAACCTGTTTGATTAAGATTGCATGCAATCTTGTTGCATTCAAGGCATTTTACAGTAGTACAATTTATTCCAATTTATTGTTTTTTTTGTATTTTTTGTTCGGCCTTATGATAGAAATAAAAATGTAAAAGAAGATAAAATCCTTATAGCTAAATCTAGCTTGAAACTTATAACTCAGCTTAAAGCATCTAGTATTTAACCTTCCAAAGCCGTTCGCTAAAAATCCGTTTCAGGGAAATTGGAACTGTAGTTTGATTTCGTTCTCCTGGCTGCAAATGTTAACCGATTTTGATGATATTATATTCATTGTCTAGATAATTTATTCTAACTACTCAACATGTCAAAATAAAGTTGCTAAATATTACCAGATTATCCGAAACTGGTCCAGAAAGTAAAAAGTCCGAAAAATCAATTTTATTTTTAAAATACTCATAACTTCTGACAGCTTTTCTGTATTTAACTGTTTTATTAATGTTTGAAATTGTCAAGAATCCATCTATCCGACAATGTATAGATATGTTGGGGTCCAATGAAAGTGTTGACCGCTATGACTAATCTTCCGGTAGAAAAAAATCTTACTTTAAAAAAACGACATCCAATTTTGGCTTTGCTTAGCTGTATTTCATTTCCCAATGAACCGATTTTCAAAACTCAAATTTTAATGTTTTGGCGTTGATTTGATCATTATTTTCATAGAACATACTTGGTCTGTCAAAATTACCAGTTCATCAGTATATTGGAATGATGATAAGGATGTTTGAAATGTGCGCTTCGGGTCATATTGACCCGAACGGCTTTGGAGGGTTAAGTATTGGGCCCAAGTATAATTTACATATCCAAGGCAACATAACGAAAGGATTTATAGACAATTGCTGAGTTAAATACTCAGCATGATGAGGATGAGGTTGAAATTCACATTTCAGAGAAAAGTTCTTCTACAATTTTACATTAAAATAAATGGTCAAACTAAATTTAAACTAAAACTAAATTTAATCCTCCAAAAATTGGGGTTGCTTCCCATGTTAGGAGATTAAAGACTACGGTCAAAGCCAGTGTATGACAGCACATTAAAGTGTACAATCCAATATGTAAGCTCATCCCCCTTACATCTGGTTGTTTGTCCGGATGCTGCTTGCTAGCTGATTTGATCCCTGCTTCAAGATAATGTCTAAAACTTTTCCCCCCAAAACGTGCAGCAGCAGCAGCAGTCAGTGAACTGAACTGAAATGTTGAGAGAGAATGTGGGAAGTGTGAGGAGCTTGGCTCTTCTTCGAATGAGCCCCCAGAAGAAGAAGAAGGGTCCAAAGACGGTTCCTGGTGAGGATAATTGATTTTCCTTCTGGGCACCGATTTCCAAGTGCATTTGCTGCACATGCAGCTCGATTTGGCTTGTCCGTGTGCATCTCGGCGTGCACGGGCATCTCATTAGAATAATTGAAATTCAAATCAATTACCGGAAGAACACGCGGCAGTTGGAAAGCGCAAGAACGAGAAAAAAGGGGGGGGGACGATTCAAGTTTGTACGATTGAACTGTTTCGCCGCTTTTGGAAATGAATCCGAGTCTGAGGAGCCCTTCTTTCACACCCAAGTTTCCACCTGTTCCATGATTAAGACGCTTTTTGGAGCAGCCCCTCTACCCACGTTTGTTATTCCATATTCGGCGGAGGGCTTTTAAAGTGTTGAAGCTGCGTCAGGTGCGAAAACTTCTTGAGAATTCTCGGTGCGTGTAAATATATAATGACCACACCACACCACGCATCCACGGAATGGAAAACGGCACCCAGCCAGACGTGTTGTAATTTTCAACGCGTTTACCTAGTGTTTGTGTTCAGATTTGGGATCGGGCCAGGATTTGCGGCATTCATCCTGTGATGATTAGGGTTCGGTGAAGGATTCTCTGATGACATGGGCGTAGTGATTTTATTCAAACCCAGTTAAGAAAAATATCAAAAAACGTATCTTATACGCATCGAAAAAAATTAAATTAGGTTCAAACTGGCTTTAACTGACATTACACATTTCATGTTTTTTTGTTCATTGTTTCCTCTAACCAGTCAAACGAGGTATTCGAACATATTCGTGAATGTTGTTCATAGCACTTTTTTACCAAGAGAATATTGACACCATCCATAATGTTCAAATTGAAATAATTTGTTTAATTTTTTAATTTTAATAAGAAAAAAATTGTTTTTACAGCAAACTTTTCTCATTAAGTCTTGGAACTTTTTTTGTTTGTCTTATCTTGCAAAAGATTCTGTTTTAGCATGATTTTAATCAATTTAACCCAACAACCTATACAATTTTTGAGCAGTTAACATCAAATGTTCTATAAAAACGAAATTTTATGCCATCAGATGATTTATTGTATTTGACAAATTCAGACGATTTATTGCATTGAAATTCCCTGTTATTCTTGAAAGCGGGGTAGAATCCATAGAAAATGGACAGATCTCGAAACATTTTTAAACTAGTTTTAATAAATTAGGTACACATCTAAATTTTGAAGTAATCGGATGATTTAAATATTATAAGGTGTTTTCACGTTTTTGCAAAAAGGGGGCTTCCATTTAAAATTACCGAAGATATGACAAAACTCAAAAAATTTTCAAGAGATTTTCATCAAATTGGCAAACAAGTTTTAGGGAAATAAGATACCTTAATCTATTGAAGATCATTCTCCTTTTTCGGAATCAGCTTTCATAGTAAACAAATGCAACATATTATCAACCAGAACCATTCTTAGTATTCTCATAAAGATTGATACACTGTCCAGATTTGATTAATGGAAGATACACTGCATTGAAAATCTTCTTTTACTTTAAAAAAAGGTTGAATAAAGTTCTGATATAAGGCCGGAATAAATTTTAATTTCTTCTTTTGTCACTAGGAGCTAGCACATCGCGAAGGGGGGGGGGGGGGGGGGGGGGGGGTTATAATAAAAAATAATTCCAAAAATTAATATAATAAATAAATTCCACGAAAGCGTGTGTGCAACAAAATTGCATACTATATCATTGCACAAAACCTATAAATCAAGTAATTTCTTGTCGATAAAATAGAAAAAATCCAGAATACAAAAGTTGATAAAACTCCCATCATCCTTTATTTGTTTTTTGCTCTTGTAATCTTCCGGATATTTGATAAACATTATTTACTCCCCCCTGCGGATTTTTTGAAAATTCCTAGAGGGGGGGGGGGGGATGTGTGACAAAAGAAGAATTCAATATCTGTTCCTTCCTAATAAGATGATTTTCTATACAGAAAATCCCTTCCATTTTTTGTAAGGAAAACCTCTCACAAAATAACTCGAACTCAAATTATTCAAACTCAAATTTAACTCACTCACAAAATAACTCAAACTTAAATTACTCAACTCAAATCAAACTCTCACTTTAATTTTTTTTTTTTCAAAATTCTATTAATTTCGACAAGTTTTAACAGATTATGTATTATGTCTTCTAGTTAAATAGAAAACCAATATAAAAACGAACTTCGAAAATAAAAATTAAGAATAGAAAACAAAATAATTGATGGAAGAAAAAAATGATCAAATAATATTATTCACCCCAATCAATATGGTTTCGTACCGAAGTCTAATACCTTATCTGCTGCCATCAACCTAGTAGACGGAATCTCAAGTGAATTAGACAACGCTAAGTTTGTAGCATGTGTATTTATTATTTATAGATGTTAAAAAAGCTTTTGACTCTGTTCACCATAAGTTACTGGTCAAAAAACTATCTGACATTGGTTTTTCTGATGATGCTCAGCTCTTTATGCAATCCTATCTACACAATCGAAAACAAGCAGTAAAAATTAACAACATTACCAGTTCACTACAGACTATCAAACACGGAGTTCCTCAAGGATCCATTTTGGGTCCATTGCTGTTTATCATTTACATCAATAGCATTTTCACATTGGCCCTAGTAGGGAAACTGGAACGAGGTAATACCCAAACCCTACAGATTTCTGTGCGAGGATCTCTAGTGCAACAAGTTAATACAGTAAAATATTTAGGTCTGTTTGTAGACGAAAATATGAAATGAAATATTCAAACAAAAAAAGGTTTGCTCTAAAATAACACCGTACCTATAGTAAGGTGGGGTAAAAGTACGAGTCGGGTAAAAGTACGTTTTGGGATTATCACAAACCGAGAACAGTAAAATTCAAAACTCTGGCGTGGATTGATGGTGATTTGGACTGCAAACAACCAGCCATAATTTTTTTTTCGTAGAAATTGAAAATACTCCGAAAAATGAGGTAAAGTAGCTTTTTTGCTTGAATGATGTAATATTTCAAATAACGGCAAACATGTTTGTGCAATCAAAAGTCTGGCTTTCAGTGAAAGTTTCAATGTGTCTTTTTAGTTGTTTTTAATCACTATCAAATGCCGAAGGAAGAATTTAATTATTATGTCTCTATTCATCACAATAAATTGTGAATCATAAGAAACCTTGAAGGGGCAAAAGTACGAACTGCAAACGGGGCAAAAGTACGAAGGGTCTACTGAAGTAAATCTGAACGGAAAATTTTTACTTATTTTTTAAATGCTCTAGAAACATCAGCGCATTTTGTTTCTACATTACTTGCTCGCGCGAAAAATTGCTCAAATACGATGAAGACTGGATTTCGAAAACCTGCTGAATATGGACAGTTAGTAGAGAACTTGAAATTTGCGCAGATTATTTGCCCATGTATAGGATTTGTATCAGAAGCGAACAAAGAAGCTGCTGCTGTAAACAGAGATTAATACAAAATAATTTTCCTGTTGCCTTCATGCAGAATTGTGGAATTTTAAATGGTCGTACTTTTACCCCACATCATTCGAACTTTTGCCCCAGAGGTGCACAGCAAAAAATAATGTAACGATGGACGATGTAATTTCTGGAGACGATGTAATATTAAGGATTTTTGTTGCAATAATACTTCTAAACGATGTACACAATGCGAATACGTCGTGTAGTGTAATATCACAAACTTCTATGTGATTTCGCATCAAGTAGTCAATGTTTTCCTCAATTGACGTTCAAATTTGATTCATTTTAAAAAGTAAATAACAGATTACGGACCACAGCTGTATTTGTTTGGCCTGTAAGTACAACCAAATATAAATAAAAATGTAAGCAAAGCTATAGCTTCAAATATTATTTCATTATTTTTCATTTTTAGGAAATTATGCCCGTTTGCATGAGCGGTACAATAATTATTCAAAGATTGCAAACAGCCGGATACATCATGACGATGTAATAATAAGTAACATTTGCGACTCAAGTTATGTGCAGGTATTTGATGTAATTTCACAATACTTTTTTTGCTGTGTGGGGTAAGAGTACGTTTCGATAGCAGTTAGGCATTTTCACTACTGCTATCAAATGCGTGGATCGATTATCTTCGTAATTTTGTAAAAGAGAGATAAAAGTCTAGAGAATCAAATGCTGTTCTTGGTTTTAGGGAAAACAACCGGCAAAATTTCCTAAAAATAGGATAGCACTAAGGTCGTACTTTTACCCCACCATACTCTATATGCGCTGAAAAAAAACACGGTCAATTATAACTGAAACTACTGCTTGGAATATATACTTTGCTTTTATCCACCCTCACATTGCGTATATGAACTCCATATGGGGTAGCAGTGCTAGCATGAATTTGCAACCTATCCGTATCTTGCAAAATAAAGCCATATAGATTATAAGAATCCTTCCTATACTACATCCTACTCTTCAGCTTTACAATTCCAGAGTGCTATCTTTAGATATGCTAATTATGCTCGAACTGTGTTTGTATATCTACAAAGTTTTGAATAACATTATTAAACACCAACTAGATGTTACACTTACATCATAAATTCGTTCACATTACACGAGAAGTTCGGCTCATGTTAATCTCCTTACTAGACGATTTCGAACTTTATTTGCTCAAAACAGTGTAGTGAACAAAGGTATAAGCATATTCAACTCGTTACCTAACGAAATAAAAAGCAGGCTTCTTCGAATCTCTTGATTTTGGCTCTGTTTTTATCATCTCCTTGCCAAATGCCAACAGTGCTCTGTCAGTAGAAGAGTGATCATTTGTTAGAGAATAAATTTCTCCCCGCTCTCTCAGCAGTAGAGGATAAATTGCTCATTAAAAATTACCTCACAATTATTCGGAGCGAAAAACTTCACTGTCTCCTTTTGATCAAGATGAGCTAAATGAAGCCTGAAAAAAGTACACCTAGCTTTACCGTATTTAAGAATAAAGTAAAAATGTTCCTATATTCAAATACTTACCAGGTAAACATTAATGACTCTCAGCACAGTAGGGTCCACCCACTCTTACGAAACCATACTGTACATAGATAGTATGGCTAGTGGAGGGGTGTGATTTTACTGTGCTTCTCAAATCAAAATCACAATCTTTGTACTGCACGGACCTCCCAAGAAATTGTACTCCTACCAAAGTAACGCATGGCAAGCGCGGTATATTTTGTCATTACTATGGGCTCTTGGGAGGAGAAGACAGGAAATGGTCTTCAACACCGTGTGCATTGCAACCTGGTGTGGGATTTTTTAAAGTATCCTTCCTAACTGCATCCTAACCCTAGCCTTATACCACCTCCCACCATCGAACCAAATCCTATACTTCCTACCCCTCCCTTCTCCTCAAAGGCAGCTTCGAAAACCTAAAATTAAAATGAAAGCATAGTGTTTTAAGCAAACACACACAACACTGAAATTGTAACACCGTATAGGACCGTCAACAGTTTTTTTAAACTTCTTTGGTTTTGTTAATGGAATAAAGTAAAAAAAAGGATTAAAAAAAACAAACGCAAAAAATGTAAAAACGAATGAAACAAAATAGAAAAAAAAACAAATTATTGATAAAACAATAAAAAAAGCTTTCAAGACAAAAATAACATTAATAATAAAAAACATTGCATATAAAAAATATTTTAAAAAAATATAAAAAAAAATATTTCAAAAATACAAAAACATTTATAAAAAACATAAGAAATAATTGAATTTACAAGTGAAAAAACCTAAAAACTAAAAAAAAACTTGGAAAATAAAAGCGGCATTTGTAACAAAATAGAACAAAAAATTTAATAAAAAAAAGATCAAAAAAATTAGAAAAACACACAGAAACGAAAATAAATAACAGAACAAAAAATTAGAATAATAAAAAAAAACAGAAAACATTAAAAAAACAGAAAAAATATTTAAAAATTGAAAAAAATTAAACAAGAGTATAAGAAATCTGAAAAAAAAACCGAAATAAATTTTAAAATTAAATTAGCAAAGAAAGTCTATGTTTCAACTGACAAAATTCATATACTCAGTAACAATAATTGTGCAAAAAGATTTGGCGCGGATGGCGTACTAGAAAAGTTTCTTTGAATATTTGATACCCCTCCCTCCTTCCAGTGGGAAGATAGTAATAATGGGGAGGGTGGAGGTTTTATGCGATTTTTAGCTAGCTGGAGAACTAATCAAGCAATTGGAATCAAATTTGGCGTGGTAGGGTATTCGAATGCGAGAAAAGTTTCTATGATTGTTTGAAATCATTCGCTTATTCCAGCGAAGAAATAGGAAGGAAAGAGGGTGGCTCCCTTACATTTTTTTCGCATAGCTCGGAAGACGAATCGAGCAATAGAACCAAGTTTCGCATGGGATGGGATTGTGAGAAATATTTCGTTCATTATTTGAGAAACCACCCTCCTGCCAGTGAGTTCATAGGAAGCAAGCCCCAGTTTTTTTTTAAATAACTTCAGAACTAAAAAGGCAAATGGAATCAAATTTTAAAATTCGGGCATTTGATTTGAATATTGTCCACCAAAATTCGGGCAATATCCAGGCGAATATGGTCAGAAACCTAGGAATTGCATATAAAAAATCATGAGAGAAATTTTTTTTATCAAAATTTATAAGTAGATTTTACCGGACCGGACTTTTCCAAAATTTTAAATTAAATATCCGGCAAATCCGAATAAAATCGGGCAATCCTGCAACCTTATTATAGACCCTTCAACCTTTCAAGTTTGGAGAGTAGAGGAAAGGAGATAGTTCCATATAAAATTTGTTGTATAGTTTAAAAACTTTATACGAGAGGGTTTTTGGGTACGAAATAATGGGTATAATAATTGGATACCAGCAGTAGGGGATGGACATGGGAAAGGGAAGCTCTCATAATAGTTTTTTTTGCACAAATCTAGAGTTGGTCAAGCAAAAGGACCATATTCATCTATATATATAAAAATGAATGTTTGTCTGTCTGTCTGTTACCTATAGACTCGGAAACTACTGAACCGATCATCGTGAAACTTGGCATCTAAGGGTTTTTGATGCCGGGGATGGTTTCTATGATAGTTACAAACCGCTCCGACTTAAGGGATAGGGGGCTTCCATACAAAACATGTAGTTTTTCGAAACAAATTAAAGTCATGACATCCATTTTCTCGAGATTTTTTTTTCCTTTGGGCGGTTTGTTTTTTGTCTCCATGGTCGAGGCGTCGCGAGCCAACGTCGCAATACGATAGTAACCATGGCATAGCATACTGATCAGTGGGAATATTTTGGCGCGTATTTCTCAACCAAGCATTTTTTCAATGCAAGGGGTGGCGATATGAAGCCTTGATGTGATTTTTTTTCTACTTGATTCCTAGCTCATTTGTACAGCACATGATTATGAATGACGCCTAGACGTTATCCTGATTGACATTTTGCCGATCGAATAAAACATACACATTTTTTTTGCCAAAATCTGAAATTGAAAAGTCATGGCATCCATTTTTAGAGATTTTCTTTTCTTTGAAGGGTTTGTTTTTCGTCTCTATGGTCAAGCAAATGTCGTCGCAAGTGGATAGTAACCAAAGCTGTTCGTTGATCGGTGGAAAAATTGAACAATTAGGCGCCTGTTTCTCAACCAAGTATCTATATTTCTTACGCACGTGGGGGCGATATGCAACCTAGATGTGCTTTTCTTGCCTAATTGTACACAGCACGTGGAAATAAAAAATATATATTTAGTTCTGATGCTAATAAAATAATGGTATGACACTTTGCGGACAATTGAAAAAAAAAACACTGAATTAATAGAATTTACATACAATTTTTTAACCCAAGGTTATTTTTGAATCATATTGAAAACAGAAATATGAATAAGCTGTCTACATAGGTAGATCGGAAACATTTTGTTGATCATGTAAAAATGTACTTAACTGAAAAAGAAGATAAAAAAATCTGATCCGACACATGAACTGATCAAGAGCCTTTTCTTAAAATTAGATAAGATAGGACTGACGTGTTCATAAGTGAAAGGTATCAGTGAAATAAACTGATTTTTATTGACCAAAAGTGAAGGAATTCATTTTTCGAAAGAATTTTCATTAAAGTAGCACTAGAGCATATACAAAGGTTCAACTTTTCTCTGTTCCAAAAAAAATATAAAATTATGTTTTCTTCTAAAAATTGTTACTTCAGCCCAAATACACAACAGAAACTAATTTAGAAATGAAAATGGGAGCTTTTAATTTTAAATAATTCTGAAAAAAACATCGTACTTTTTGCTTACATACCAATTTAAGTACGTACTTAACATGAAAAATGTTTTTGTGTTACATGGCTGCATAAAAGAGACTTTTGGTCAGCTTCTTTTTTTAAAAGTGAGACTTTCAAACTCATATTCAACTGGAAGCAAATTTTTTTATGAGAAATTTTAAGTATACTTTGAAAGTGTTCAAAACAATATCCCCTCCTGTCAACTTACACGATGGGGCAAGGGCAAACGTCGAACTTTTAAGAAATTCATCTTTAAAATGATTCAATATGTTGAAAAGACCAGAAGGGGTATTCCGAAAGTTGAAACTGAAGCGGATATTTAAAATTCTTAAATGTCTTTGTAAATGAAAGTGATTTTCTTTGAACAGCTTTCGTTAAAAGTGGAATAACAAACATAAATTTATACTGCTTGAATACTGCAGATATATAAATGAAACTTGATTAAACAAACAAACAGATAAACGTATTAAATCCATTTTGAAGCCATTACTCTGACGCATCTGAAAATAAGCTTTGCATCTACACTTGCCCCAATATACGGGACAACGTTAACTTAGAAATTTGTTTTTGCCAACTTTTTTGAATATTTGACTTTCAAAGAGATAATAAAAAAACCGCGGAGAATTTATTTAGTGATGC
Source organism: Uranotaenia lowii (assembly GCF_029784155.1). Taxonomy (NCBI): domain Eukaryota; kingdom Metazoa; phylum Arthropoda; class Insecta; order Diptera; family Culicidae; genus Uranotaenia; species Uranotaenia lowii. Next base: position 219,955,637 of record NC_073693.1, on the reverse strand, counting down.
AACTGATATTTTTTGCTTTTATAAATTAACTAAAAAGAAAAAAATTGCACTGTATGAAATCGATAATTTTCATACCATGATAAGTGTTTTTTGGGAAAACTTCAAGCTATAATGTCTCATGTCCACGAGTTTGGCATATGGCGATACATTTTTTAACATAATTTTGACGCAAAAGGATAGATATTTAAACTGCTTCGAAGGGCGAGGTTTGTGAAAAAAGCTGTTTGATAATGTTTATAAAAATCCTTTTCATCGTTTTTTTTTTTCAAATTTCGATAGCTTATTTTTTTAACTTAAAAAATACATCATCTAAAGCTAATCAGGGGCAGGAAGTGCTCATAATACAGAAAATCAGGAATATACTCAAAAAACTGTCCCGATTCACGCTATTGATCGGTTTTCAAAATTATATTTCCATCAAGTACAATGTGCAATAAATTCCAATATGCGAATCATTTTCTTCAATTAGAAATTTATGTAAACTCGAGCCGGATAAATCAGCCTACCTTCTTCAAGCAGTGGGGGACAAAATTGGAAAAGATGGGGGAGCTCCCATGTAAGTTTAAGATAAAGAGCTTTTAAAAGAAGGAACCATATTTTAAAAGAGGGTTTTCTCGCGTACGGATATTAAGCATAACTCAAAAATAGATGTGACAAATGTTTTTATAGAAGTTAGTAACTTCCCATTTTGGCGAAAAAGGTGGAAAATCCATAAATATTGACATTATTTGAGTCATTATGAAGCTTTAAAAACAGAGTACAAATTTCAGACCTTGAAAAACAAGTTTAGAGATCAAGCTTCAGTAAATAATATATACCATATTTGAATTGCAATTCTGAACTCCAGCTGCAGCTCTCATCTCAAAGTTGTTAGTTATAAACCATGATGAGGTTTGATTTAAAAAAAAATGCTTACAAATATCTAAATTTGAATAATTTTTTTCAAATAACATTTATTTTTGCAAGGTGTAGCAATGCACACCGGGTCAGCTAGTATTTCATAAAGAGATTGTACGCCTATATACAATTTGAGAACCCTCTCTTTTTATGACGGAGTCGGGAAGAAGGTTTAATTCATATTTTCGTAGTTCATGAGTTTTTCCCGCATTAGAAGGAGGAGAGGGTGGGAAATCCATATCAGTAAAACATACATTTTGGCATTATTATAGAGCTCGTGAAGCTTATATATATACAGAATTTAAATTTAAGATCTCGATAAAAAATTCAGAGGTCAAGAAAAATAAACAAGACCAACAAAAGACAATAACGTATCCGATGGAAAAAATAAATAAATTCTAAATCCCAGAAAAAAAAAACGATCAGAATCGAATATGTGGAAGGCAACTTACTGTTGAAAGAGGAATTTGATTTCCATTTTTATTTTTCACAACAAATTAATGATTAATTATAATTATAATAATTTAAAAGCACATATCAATCCATTAAATAGTATAAAAAATATCAAATATGTTTTTCAAACAAATGCTTAGTATTATTACTAATGCTACTATCAATCCGACGCCAATGGTGTGTCTTTAGAGCCATCCAACACATAAGATATGGTTGTTCAAATAGGGGATCTCCTACACAAACAGTCATAATCGGGAGCATAATTAGTACGTTACAAATATGCCTTTGCGTTGTTTGACAGTTGATTGCTGACGTTCCTTCCACTTGGTTGATAATCATTTTCAAAGTGTTTTTGAAATTGTGGAATTGTAATTTTGCTGGTTTTGTATTGAAACTGCTCTGGTAGGACCTCAAAAGTCGTACAATGTTAATAACCAAATTAGTATCCTCATCTAATTATGTTTTTTTTCTCTTACAGGTAAGTTAAAGCCTCCTACAACATAAATTTCTTAGCAGCAAGTGAGTATGTGAACCAAACGATATCGAAAGTACATATTAAACGATTTGCAATGAATTGTCGGGGTGAGTACACGCACACTGGAGAAGATGTTTTCCGAAATCCCCGAACACTGGTCGAGGATTTTATTCCAACCATAGAGCCGATACTTATATCATTGCAACGGTCCGATCCGATGCGGGATAACGACAGACTACTCTTCTAATTTCTAGAGAATCTAAAGCATATTCCCCTGACCTGGGCCAATAAATTATTACATCTGCTACGCTGCATCCAACCAGACCGGAAACTAAACGAGCAAAGGCATCGTCAAGGAAGAAGCATCGTCTGGCACACAGTGCTATTTTGTCGTTCCAAACTGGGGATGATGATTCTGCTTCCTCCATCTTGAAGCTTCCGATTTCGAACTGTTCAAGTGTTGTCGAGGGACTGACAATTCTTCCCCTTTTCTTTGTCACATATCATCATCGATTAAATCGTTGCTGTTTGGGTGCCAATTGAAGCTTAATTTGGGAGTTCGGAGTATAACATAACAGTACTGAAAGTAACATCATGACCTTCAAAGTTGTCTAAATTTACATGTTGAAGTATTGCACAATTGGCACAAAAATGTCATCGTAACTCTGAAAACCCTTAAAAGGGTTGATTGTGGTTCAAAATACACCTTAGCTGTTTGGAACTTTTCTTTCGATTTGTCTGATGATGAAAGAATTGCCGAAGCTTTTCAGTAACACTTGTGTCTTTTCATACCAGGAAAAAGATCTGGGCTGTATCGTTGTCGACCATCACATCAATTCTGTGAGACAAACTCCTGGATCGTGAAATTTCACAGTTTACCGTTTGGCTAAATTCAGATGTCATTAGCTCTAGTTTTATCCTTCGAAAAAATGTTCACAGTATTGATGTGTTATACTTTAATCAAAGTGTTAAAGATCGAAATTTAAACATAACCTCTAATTCCCATTCCCAAATATCAGGAGATTTTTTCCCCCGAAAATTCCAGCACAGATCAATCATTCCTTCCACCGTTGTAACTTTCAATTAACCTGATTGCCATTTAATTATGCGCATATGTGGTCATCGGAACGAGATTAAGCCACGATGGATGAGGTAAAATGGCAAGGGGAGAGGAAAGATCGATACAGTGAACAGGAAAACCTTTTTTCACCCGAATATTTTACTACATGATGGGAACATTGCCACCCCCGATCACGTGCTACCTTGCTGTGCTACAAACTTGCAATGCTCTTTGGTGGTTCTATTTATTTCTCGGATCTCAACCATAACCCACCCTCTCTGGTTCGGGGAAAACCACCACCTCATACACGTAATCAAATTAAAAAGTCATAAACTATTTCGAGGAAGGTTTATGTTTTAGATCTGTTACAAAAGCATGGAATGGCCGCTTGGCTTGGGAAAAGGGTGGTTGACTTTTTTCCCACTTTGTTTCCTCTCGTTGTTGAAACTGTGTTTTATTTTGCGTTCATATGATTCAGGTTGCAAAATGATACACGGTTTTAGTTGAAATCTGTGGAAAACCCTTTGAGATTACGTTTTACGCCTGAATAAATGAGATTCTTTTTGTCAGATTGTAAGAAAAACTATGTGTATTCCTTCTCAGTTTGTAATGATAAATATTCTATTAAAAATTGAGGAGGATTCGTTGATTGATGGAAACAACTCAGATTATTTTATATAATTTGTATAAGAAATTAAGATGACTTTACTCTTTACGTAGCTGTATAAATCCCTTTTTCTATATTTATTTATGTGACTTTGTATAGTGTCGTATTATCCAGGTGTTTCACAGATGAAAAGTTAAGCACCACGAGTCTGACTCGTGGTGTAAAATTTATGCCAAACATTCAAAGTGAAGTGAATTTTAATTATGAGCCTGGCTCGTGAGATTAGCTCTTGACATAAATTCTTCACAGTGTGTCAGGTTTCGTGGCAAGCACGATCCAGAACCGTGGATTTCGGTTATGGCACAATACATCTAATTCAGATGAAATGCAATATTTCCGAAAAAAAAAATGATTTTTAAAATTTAAACGTTCAGACCGCAGCAAGTAGTTCTAGATTGCTTCCCTATGCAATGTAAGGATTGGAGGCAATGCTGCTGTCTTCGAGAAATTCAATTCAGCAACGTAAAAAAGCAAGTATCCAATAGCGAATGTCGAATAGGGAAGAATGAATTGCAAATATCGAATAGCAATAGCAAACAGCAAAACACAAGAAGCAAAAAGTGAAATACAAAAAAAATGTAAACATCGAATAGTAAATAACAGAAAGCGAATGGCAAACAGCGTACCGTAAAATGGGGAGAATCGGGACACAAATGGGAAAATTTTTTGTAATCCAAATATCAAACAGTATAAACATTACTTTTCGCCCCTTTCTGGATCAAAAAGTTCCTTGATTTATTGCGTAAAAGCAAACAGAAATTCAATTTATCTTATGTGGCTTGAGTAACTACGAATATAGAAAGAAGGAAGACAATTAATTTAAATGCTTTGAACGGTGACTTATTTTAACAAAACAATATTTTGCAAACTAATCATAGGGATTAATCGGGACATGTCTATAAAAGAGTTTAAAATCACCCAAGATTGTGGAAAATTATATGGAACTGATGAAATTGTACTTCTAAGGTGATCGTGGAAAAATAGGGATATCCATCAACCAACTAAAATCACTCGGATCTAAATCATTAAATAATGTATCCTTCCGATGACAAGTTATATGGTGAGATCCAACCTTTTTACAGATCTTTACATTGCTTTTTTTTTCAAATACATCTGTATGGAGCGTTTGACAGGGAACTCCACGCTTTATTCATTCTCTTGTCCTTCCCTTTTCTTTTATTGGCCGTTATTATCTCTACAATGCGTGATTACATATAACGCAGATTATGTTGAATTGATATTCAGGTTTTTTTTGCTGCTGGAGCTTGGCACCTCCATCAAAATTTCTTCGAATATAAATGTGGGTGGTAAAAAAGTCAATTCGATTTATCTGGACATTTCGAAGGGGAGAATAAATAATGTTTATGGTATTTAATTGAAGAATTTGATATATTCTTCGAAAATTCAAATAGTTGCTGTAGAAGATGGGAATTGTAACCTCTATTTTTATTCGATTTTTTTTTCTAGTTTTCGATCCAAAATTACTAGATTTTCCGATTTCGTGAAGTACATTGTATGCAAGTTTGTTGAATGCAAGGTTTTGTCCAATTTATTTAAATTTATTGAAAATTTGGATTATTTTTTATTTATATAGTAAACTAAATATAAAAGTACTACGCAAATTGAAAATTTTAAACATCAAATCTCGCGAGAGCTTTCATTACGCCGTACGAAACATCTTAAGAAATCACAGAAAACTGCTGCAAAAGTTATCAAAACAACTATAAAATTTTTATTTGACATATACAATATGTTGTCCAGGCTACAACTATGCTAAATGGAAAGAAGTTGTGACAAGTTTATGATAGTTTTTGTATTTTTTCGTAATAAAACTGTTTGTTTACATTATCGAAAACAGAGTGGCCAGCGAACCAAGAAAACCAGGAAAACCGGAAAAAAACCTGGAATTTCGAAATAAAACCGAGAAAATTATTTATGAATAGTTTTTCCCATATTTTATAAACCTGTGCAAACCTAAAGTTCATTCATTTCATCATGACATTTCTTAGAAACTCAGAAAATGGATTTTCCCAGGAAAAGTCGAAAATTTCTTTAAACATTGAGATTTTTTACCCAGTGCATACATTCGTGGTGCAAAGAAATGACATGTCGTAGACACATTTCTCAACCATAAACTATCTCTTAGCTCACGTGCATTGTGCACTGCGATAAATGTCCTAAAAAGAAATGAACTTTTATTAACTTTGAAGTATGAACACGTTCATATCAATCAAAGGATTATGATATATGATATGATATATTCATTGCTGCTACTTTACAGTTCTGATGTGAAATCATACGTTGAAATTAGCAGTTTTTAACTGAATCCACATATCAAACTCTGAATAAAATTCATGTTCAATATCGATCTTTAAACTGGTATGATTATACACTAGTCTAGAACAGAGATGCGTAAACTCGCCTCGGAAAGAATCATTCGGCTGATTTCTTCCGAGTTTAACTTGCTATTTGCAGATTGATTTCATCTTCGTTTCAATAATCACATCAATGTGCACAAAACGAAGAAAACAGTTTTGCATTGATGTTTTCCATGCCTCGCAGGAATAAAATCACAACAACGAAACAACAGAACGAAGCTGACCGTACACGAATGCACACGAGCGATCGTAGCCCGACGGACCGAGTTAACATTCCTCGCACCCTTCTCTCGCTCGTTTCCCGTTCCCTTGTATCTATCACTTTTAGCCACGCCCCCATGCGTTGTCCGATTGATGTGTTCGGCTGCCGAACGAAAACGATTTTTTCAGAACTGTACGTTCGTTTCGCTGATGTTTCCACCGATTGCTGTTTACTCCTGCCGAGTTTACCCGAAGATTCCTTCCTGATGCTTTCCGAAATTCCGAATTGAACTATCGATAGCATCATTGCTGTTTGAGTTTAACGAAATAAAATCGTTCTGCAAAGAAGGGCAAAGTGCGAGTATGAAGACTCGCGATTTTAACATCTCTGGTCTAGAATCAATGATGTTCAAATCTGAATCAGAAGCTTTTTTTTTCTTAAACAAACACGTTATGCTGAATCGATACTAAAAAATGAGCAGGAATGTAACAAAACATTTGAAATTGTGGAGTAATTTTGAAAAGCCCTTCTACATATCGAATTAATTTGGAGAACAAATAAAGATAAAATTTTAATAGAACGTAAAAAGGATTATATGAATTCAGCAATTCATTACTAAAGTCCAAATTCACCTCTAGGTTAACTTATTTTCTGAAAAGCGAATGTTTACAAAGATTTTTTGACAAACTTTGTTTTTATGAACTACGAAATCATTTTTAGCTGTTTTCAATAAAGATATCGGTACCTTTATCAAAAATTAAAAATAATCGTAACAATATTCCAATTTATCAAAATAAAAAAAAATAATAAAATAAAATAATCTCGAAACTCTAATAAATGTCAATTTTTTTTTGTATGTTTTAGACGATGTGTAGACACGACAAATTGCAAAAAAAAACTAGCATAACATTAATTCAAAAATAAAGCATCAAATTTTTGCCAAACCATATAACCTTTTATCTTATTTGGTTTCGAAAATATTTTCTCATCTTTCAGCCCAATTTCACAAAATTTAAACACAAAATTGAAATTATGCGGCCACCATTTTTATACATTCTTTGCTTAAACCAATAACCGCATTCTTTATTAAAAAAAAATGCTCAACATTATAGATTATAAATTATTTAGCTATCACGTTTTAAATCGAAATAAAAACGTATGTTTTTAAGTTGGACTTAAAATTTAGACTCAGAATTCAGATAAATTTACCAGAAATTCGATAAGTAGATTCAGAAATTCAAACAAATCTTAAACAAATCATAAAACTAAAGGAGTTTTCCTCATAGTAAGCGAAGGTGGTGTGAAGTCTGAAAAGAAGTTAACAATTCTCGGTTAAGGTTAGAACAACTAACATTATTTCTTACCGTACTACCATCATCGTAACCTGAATAACTCTTGAATATCGAGAATTCAAATCTTCCCACAGTTTTACGTTCAACTTTCATAAAAATATCTTTTCCAATTGTCAAAAAACCCGATAAGCATATTTATTTGTGTATTTTTGATCACGGAAAATCATAAAATCTCAATCTGGAAAACCGGAAAAACCGAGAATTTGAAAATGAAGACTCGTTGGCCACCTTAAGAAGAACAAAATGCGAAAGCAAAAAGTGAATGACGAACAAGAAATAGCATTTTTTTGAAAAGCAAATACCGAATAGCGATACGACCCTTGAAAACAGAATAATTAATTCAAACAAAGAATAGCGAATACCAAAAAGCGAGAAGCGAACGAAGGATAGGTGAAATCAATAATAGAAATCTTACAATCCTTAATTCTACTTAGTGGCTCTGGTCATGATCATGAATTTCTGTAGATTTGCTTATCTTAGGAGACCACATTTAACTATCACAATTTCTTTGGAAAGATAATCCAGAGTCGTTCTATAGTCTTTTGAAAACGTTCATTTTCGTATCTTTCAGATATTAATCAGAACGAGCTTGAGCTTAAGCCCAATAAATTTGTTTTAGATCATTTCATAACTTATTTCAGGATATTTAAGGTCATGTAACACCTATCTGAAATGTCTCTGGTCAAATCAGATAGTAGATTTGTATTTCCGATAAAATATCACCTAATATAAGTATTATTTTAGGTTCTTAAACCTGCGGAACCCATTTTTTGGGATTTTAGGGCCTAATTTTCCATTTGTGCAACGGTGCTAGTTACAATACATTCTTCATACTTTATTCCAAAATTTAATGTCAATTAATATTGCACCTACAATAAATCATTTCAATTTGGAAAATATGTACATCTTAAATATGGACGCAATAAAACGGGTCTATCTCGGAGCTATGTAAACGAATGTTTTATACTCAAAATGTAGGTTTTTTTATTGCACTTTAAAGGAAAAATAATTAAAAAATATTCCGATGCGGTTTTGATGATCTTTTCGTCGAATCCTCCCCGTTGTCTCTATACCACTGTAGTACCCCTTTGCTGTAGTGGCAGCTTGCCAAATCTGGCCAAAACTTTACTGGTTTGTGAGACGTTGTGAGATCTGATGTACGGAAGAATACGTTTTCTCAGACACTCCTTCTTGTACATTAGAGTGCCCAAAGTGACCCGACTTTTGAAAAAGTTATGTGCTGCAGGCTAAAATTAATCCTAGGCCTAGTGCAAGATCTCATGCCAAATTTGGGCCAGATCGGATCACGGGAAGGGGTCGCTCAACGATCCTGAGGTTTGTATGGGATTTCGAGACATTTTGTTCGGGAGGAACATGAAAAATCCGTTTTTCATCAATTTCCCCAAATTATGAAAAATATTTTATCCGAGAACTGCAAATAGATTCGAGTTAAAATAAAAAAGTTATTAGGTTTCAAAAATTGGCTAACTTTTTTAAGGGTGGTATTCATCCCGCTTAATGCTGCGTCGAAATGTTCGAACGTCCCGATTCAATTACAACGATGAATACAACCCTTCAAAAAGTTAGCTCATTTTTGAAGCCTAATAACTTTTTTATTTTAACTCGAATCGGTTTTCAGTCTTCGGATAAAATATTTTTCATAAATTGGCTTTAAGAAAACCCGTTTTCCAAAGAAATCGGCCGCGGGAAACTAAAGTTATTGATGAAAAATTGGATTTTCATTTTCCTCCCGAACAAAGTGTCTCAAAATCCCATACAAACTTCAGGCTCGTTGAGCGACCCTTTCCCGTGATCCGATCTGGCCCAAATTTAGCATGAGATCATGTACTAGGCCTAGGATCAATTTTAGCCTGCAGCGCATAACATTTTACAGGTTTTGAATTTCCCATACAAATTTGGGGCAGTTTATTGTAAATCGTGTAGTGCATGGTCTTGTTTGTCACAAAAACCGGGGTTTTTCGTCCGCAGCTGCAAATACCTTGCCAGATCAAACACTTTTTTGCAAACTTATCGGAAAAAACGGATTTGAACTTGCCGGGGACATCACCTCAACCAGTGGCTTTTAAAAATGTTTATTCTGGAAGCTACCCAAAATCCATCTTAACCTACGTTTCGTCATCCATGAGGATGCATCCGTCGTACTTCGTTAGAACCTTGTTGTATAACTTCCGGACACGTCCTTTGGCTCCTACATTCTGCTTCAATGTCCGGTTTGGTTGCTTACTGGCCCGATAAGATCGTTTGCCTTCGCGCAGACGAATCCTTCTGACGGTGCACCGGTCTGCATTGAATGTCTTGGCAATGTCATAGTCCGACTGCCCTGGGTTTGCCTTGTTCGTTCTCAACACCTTCAAATGTAGTTTCCGATCCTTAGTTCCACTATGACGGTTGGTATGAACCTGCCGATCGATAGTATGCATCTCACGGAAACGTTTGAGAATACTGCACACGGTCGATTTGACGATTTTTAACGACTTCGCGATATTTAAACCCAACCATGTCGGGGTTTTGACGTGGGTGTTCAAAATTAATTTTCGTCTCGCGGCTTCCATCACGTGTAACTTTTCTGAAACGAAACTAATCGTTATGAAAAATTTTCAGCATAGAGGATAGAGGAAAAATTCCAAAACAAACTACTGTCAAAGCATTCCAGATCCAACAACTAGGAACGCTATGTTATAATAAACAGTGCGTCCAGATTTAAGATGATCCGTGCTTTACTTCTGCAACACAGTAAAAGTAGTCTGCACTTTCAATAGATTTTGGACCTGCGATTTACTGCAAATATTTTCATGACGCTGAAGCTAGCTAGAGGAAAAAAAGCTGATTCCATGGTATCACTTCAAATCAAGCATTCAGTTGAACAATTCCTCCATCCATCTTTAACCTTTCCATCCGGGGGGAGAACTCTTTCTTCGCCAGACAACATTATTCGACGATACCAGTGGGTGAACGCTGTTAATACGAACCATCTAGACATAGGTCAAGAATTCAGCAGCAGCCGGCAACTGCCGTCGGTCGCCGTCTTCTTCATCAAGTGACCGTCAAAATAAAAGTAAAACCCCAACAACAAGCATCAACAAAACCAAAAAGAACGAGAACACCAACCATCGAGTGGGTCCCCTTCCGACACACTTCTTCAGAGCTGCTACTGCTGGTGGTTGGCGACAGAGCATGAAAAACAACAGCATCCAAAAACAACAACGAACGCTAAAACTCTCGAAGCAAAGAGATGAGAAGATCGGATATAAAATGCGAAAAATATACACGCAAAAGGGCTTTCCCGCCCCACATTTTGTCGAGGGCAGAGGAAGCATTCAACCTCGAAGGGTTTGCCCCCTTTCGATTTCCTTTTCCGCCGACAGCTTCTTCGCCTTCTTCCGGTGAGGAGGACAGTTTTCTTGCAAGAAACGCGATGCTGCATCTCGCCGACATCCTTCCTTCAAACCAACATCCGTACGATAGACTGAACCTGCCACCATTCTCCAATTAACCTTTTTCGCCTTCTTCTTTGAAGCCGGAGCCGGTTAACGAAGTGCTTTCCGTTGAGTCCCTTCCTATGCCGATGATAATGATGATGCGGTTGCTAAATGCTAGTCTTCTCTCCTTACGCGACGGACAATGCTAATCGTGTTAAAGTAGAAAAAATTAAGTACATCTGTTTTAAAAGTTTTTCAATTTGAAAGCGAAACCTCATTTAAGGGAAACACTGACAGTGGTATGTTTACAGCGCCGATTTAAGACTGAAACATTCACACTTCCACATTAATCAGAGTCGGGGTCGCGTCCCTTTCGGTAAGCGGGATCGTGCCCCTTTGATGCTAAATCAAGGGGCTGCACTAAGCTCCCTGAATGATAGAAAGAACATTCGGTGGGAAAAAAAATACGAATATCCTTCCCTCATTCCTCCAAGCGCAAACCTTAGAGAGACGAAGCTCATGTACCTATTTCGCTAACAGAGAGCGAATACATGTTGAAAAAATGGTGATGCACTCGCAGAAAACTTGCACTGTTGCCTCAATGTTGCAAATTGTATCACATGCAATGTCACTATTCGTGCCCCGAGATGCAGTCGATCGACGATTATGCGATACAGTATTGGTCGAAAGTATATGAGGACGTTTTCTTCTAGACCTTCTAAATTTTAAATCTCTCCGTAATAATCTACTTTACTGCACAAATTATACAAGCCATCAAAATTTACATTTTTCCGAAATGCAAAAATTTAAGAGCTTAATTTGACTAATTAGCAAGGCCAAATTTTGTATGAGGGGGGCAATTGGGTCGATTGCCCCGGGCCCACCGAGGAGAAAAAAATTATAAATTTCGCTCTAAACAGGTATCATAACTACTAGCAAACCATAATTCAGGTTTTCGTAGCTCAGCGTACTCTCAGCTCCACTTTTCGGGATAGCATCAAAACAAAAGTAAGAATTTACTCAAGACATCTGTTCATTTTTATTTTTATTAAAGAAAAAAACAAAAGTTTAAAAAATGAAGGTTTTAATTCAATAATCAACTTTCCCGATTATGTACCGAGAGTAACTTTGATTTCTGAGGGAAAAGTTATAGAAATTTTCATTTCGTTTATTTTCCTAATTTTGCCAAAAAAAAAACGGGAATTTTAAGGAAATTCCTAGAAAATTTTAAACCAAATTTAATTTATATATTTTTAAAGAATAAATAGAATCGTTTGCAGTCTTGAACAAAATTGTTAAATGAAAATAAAATCTTTAATTTCAAATACTCAAAAGCGTTCATTCGTGATGATTGTTTTTTCAATAGTTTAAATTGTGTACGAAGTGAAATAAGAAATTTAAGAAAAAAAAATTGAAACATAATATTAGCATTAAATTTATTAGATTAGCTCAATTATATCATTTTTAAGGTGTTAAAAAACGCATTGTTGTTCAGCAAGAATAATGCCAAAATCAAACGGGGTTTGTTTACAGTTGCAAAACACTATCAACAATTTTATTAACCTTATCCCCTCTGAGTTTCAATATGACACTATTAGAAGTTTGGCTCGGGTGCATAAAAAAAATCTTCGGGGACCCTCAATTAATTCTTGAAATCTTTAATTTTGCATCATTACTTTTTTACGCACCCTGAAAGCCCAAAAAAAACTCCCCAATCAGAACCTTGAGTGTCACATCGACACTCCTCGCTTAAAACTGCTATATCTTTCTTGTTTCTCAACAGGGTTAAACCCCCCCATGACCTAAACAACAAGCGAGGTATTCTACAATACATTCAACATTTTAAATTCAGATCAAAATCATGAAAAATAGAATTAGGTTAATCAAGTGTAACAATCTACACTAAAAATTAATACCGAAACCTCAAAAATCCATCCCAATCTCATAATTCTGCTACTCTTTTTCAAAATTTTCTCACTTGTTCATCGAAATTAAAGTCTGAATGTTAAATTTTGAATTTTATTTAAAACATTTTGCAGGTTCTGATCCCATAATTCCAATAACCTAAATTGTATTCTTATTTTCGTGTTTCGGATTCTGTATCCAGTTCAGTTCATTCTTGATTTTAAGTTCAAATAATCATAAAAAATCAGAAATGAAAAACTGCTTTAAACTCCTGGTTCAAATTTGGTTTTGAATTCCATATCAATTTGAAATCATGTTTTTTTTAGATGAAATATTTTGATAATAGTTTTCCAAATACGAAAAAAATAAGAGAAATTTTGTTTATATTCAAATTCGAAGTTCTCAAACTCAATTCTTACACAAAACTCAAAAATTTAAAACTTCGAAATGGCAATCCAAATTTAAAGAAGTCAGATTCAGATCCTTGTAAATTCATATTTATATTCTGATTTACAATAAAGATTGAAAACAAAAAAAATATATACCTAGTGAATTTAGATCAAACCTGAACTACACAATTCAAAACGTAGACTCAAGAATGAGGGCTCTAAAACTTGACCCATAAAAATCTGAACTGGAACAAGATTCGGAAATCGTATTTTTGTACATTTCAGAAATCATATGGAAATTCAGATACAGATTCAAGGAGCAATTTTTGAATTCAGGTTCAGAAATCAGATTTTTTTTTTCAGATTTCAGATTCCTTTATTACATCTTTTATAAACAGGATTAAATTGATAATGTATTCACTTTACACTTTATTTGATCATCACAGGCTTGACTAACTTCTCTCATTTCCATTTCACAACACGTCAAACAGTTTCAGCTCATGTTCAAAAAATGCTTGAAATGCTTTTCGAAAATTTTTCTACTATTCCAACGTATTTCGCGAACCCCTTTTCTGAATTCATTCAAACTGTTGCTATCATTTTTACCGTAGTTTTTCAAATTAAAATGAATAGCTTCGACCGTCAGCCATAAGGCTGCTTTAAGCCTATAATTTTTATCGTCAATCTTCCATGATAATAGCTCTTCTGGATCGTCCGTATTTACTTTAAGCTTATTTTTAATTAATTCTGAAATATAAGTCCAAACCGTTTGAGCCGATCCACATTGTTTTATACGATGATTGGTTGAATCAAATTCTCCACAAAAACAGTTAGGAGAATTAATACCTCGAACGTTATGAACAAACATTTTTCCGTTTGTTGGTGTTAAATCATTAAATACTGTGTCCGTGAGTTCGAGCCCAAGAGCAAACATCGAACACAGTTGTACCGGATAAGTTTTTCAATAACGATCCGCCAACTGCACCGTTGATAAAGTCGCGAATGCCATAAAGATGGTAAAACGACTATAATCGAAACAAAAAAAAAAAAAAAAATTAAATACTGTAAAAAAAGCGGATTTACCATTCAAGGTAAGATAGTTCTTATTAAAGTTGTCATAGATACACTCCCACAACACATCAGGAAACTTAGATTGAATTCTAGGTACAATTTTTAATTCATCAATAAAATAGCAGTAGAAGGTTTTACTTGAACAAAGTTCTGTTCTGTTCTTCAATCGTTTTGCTTCTAAGATCCATTCACGAGCATTGCTACCTATATGAGGATTATTTTCTTGATCTAGCATGTACGTGTCTTCTTGAAGGTTTATATCTTTAAACAACAGATTTTTAATGAACAAACTTTTCGTTTTACATTTAATATCTTGTAGAGCTAATCCTCCATTATTTAAGGACAAATAAAGTTGTTCTTTCGATACACTGTAAAAATAGCCTTGCCATATAAATTTATTACACAGTTTCGTAACCTCAACGATATGGTTTTTTCTTGGTGGTAATTGTAATACCTGAGCTACATACCAAATTTTTGAAAGAATGTATGTATTTAATATAAAGACTTTTTGTAATATATTTAAATGACGTCTATGATGTAAAGCTATAACAGTTGATAAATTCCGAACTATTGCATTATATGTTTGATCTACTGTTTCATGAAATGTTTTATGAAAAGTGACTCCTAAAATCTTCAAATAATACACTTCTCTGACCAAATGAGGCCCAGAACGACAGCTATTACTTCGCATAAATTGCGATTTAACGGTGTTCATTTTTATTTTAGCAAAAATACTGTAATAATTTATAAGTTCCAAGATTTTATCGAACTCATGGTTATTCCTTATCAGTAAGTTAATGTCATCTGCGAAGGCTACAATTTTAACAAAATTATTTCCTATCAAACATCCGTCAATAGCCTCAAACAACATACGTATCAAAGGCTCAATATATAAACAAAAAAGGGCCATACTTAATGGACATCCCTGCCTTACTGATGAACGTATTGGTATAGAATCTGTGAGGAAACCGTTGAACATTATCCTTGATGTGGCATTTCTATAAAGATTTTTGAGGCAATCAATGAAAACTAAAGGGAATTCCAAACGTTGAAGAACTGTCCATAAGAAGCTATGATCTACTCTGTCAAATGCTTTTTCAAGATCAATGCTTATAAGCATACATTTGAACGATTTTGAACGCTGAGATTGAACTAAAACATTCCTCATAGTTTGAAGATTATAGATACAAGATTTGTCTGCAACACAAGCTGCCTGTCCTGGGCCAAGAAGTTTGGTCATAATTGGTTGGAGTCTATTTAACAGAATTTTAGTAAACAATTTGTAATCTGCATTGAGCATGCTTATAGGCCGTTTATTTGCTAAGTCGTGTGAAGTTCCTTTCTTTGGGACAAGAGTAATTATTCCAGCTGTGAAAAGACCTGGAGGGTGAACGTCATTACACAGATATGAGTTAATCAATTTTAGAAGATCTGACTTGACAAACTCAAACACCGATTTATAAAAATTGTAATTTAATCCGTCTGGTCCAGGCGACGATAATTTGAAGAGTTCTTAAGGGCAAAATCTAATTCAGAAAGTTCTATTGGTTTTACCAGATTCTGTCGATCTTCATCATTAAGCTTTCTCGTTAAAAATTTTAAAACTTCTTCATTGTTTTGGTTCGAATTCTCATAATTTTCAAAAGTTTTCCTGTAATGATTCTCTATGAATATTTTTAAAACATTATTATCACTAGTTATTCTACCGTCAATTTTAAGAGATAACATTTTTGATGATGATTTTTGTTTCAATCTTGATGATACTTGATAAAGATTAAGTTTTTCGTCTTCAAGAACAGTCGTACTTTTGAAGGTGTGTTTAAAGAAGTCCAAATTTCTTGCTTCGATTTCCATCAATCTAGATTTAATAATTTTCAAATCATCACTCATATCTAAATTTTTTTTTTGTTTCTCAAAGATTTCGTTTAGACAATTGTAGCAGAATTGTTTTTCACGATTTATTTCTTGATTTCTTGTGAAACTCGTATTTTTGAAAAATCTTTTCGTATTGCTTTTCATATCATTATTCCACCAGAAACTAAAATTAACAAAAGAATTTTTAAGTTTTAAATTTTCATATAATGTTTTATATTGATTAAAAATGTTATCCTGTTTTAAAAAGTATGAATTCAGCTTCCAATAACTACGCCCCGTCATGATGAACGACGATAGATAAGATGATTTTATTTTGAAGACAACCGCACAATGATCAGAAAAAGAAAGTGGAATGGTTGAGATGGATGATATGTTTTGCATAATTTTATCTGATGCGTAAATTCGATCTAGTCGCGATTTAGATAGACCTCTAATAAATGTAAAATTAACTTTTGTTTTTAGAATTTTCTTTTCGACATCTTTCAAATTCAAGCTAACTACTAAATTTTCCAGTCCTTTACAATAGTTTTTTGCTGTACCAGTCATATCATCTGGATGTAGAATGGAATTAAAATCACCAATCAAAATATTTTCAAAATTATTTTTAATGTGAATGATGATCTCATCAGAAAATAGTAGATCTCGTTCTTTTCTATAATTACTTCCAGAGTGAGCATAAACATTTATAAAATTGAGATTATCAATCATTATCGAAACTAAACGTCCAGATTTGTTTAGTAACACGTCTGAGAAAGTTATGTTGTTTCTTAATAAAATTCCAGTTCCTTTAAGATCTTCACTTATATTTACAATTGCATTGTGGGAGGGTACGAATGAAAAATTTTCAAAGGCCAGTTCCTGCATAAAACAATATCTAAATCATTGTTCCAAATAAAATCACGGAAAAGTAACTTTTTAATATTAGAATTAATAGAATTGAGATTAACAGTGGCTATTCTACGAACAAATGACATCAACAAATTTTTCAATTAAAAAAGGAGGCTATTTTCAAAATCGACCGATAATGAACAAACAACAACAACAACAAACATGTTTCGAACATAGAGCTTTCAACTGTCATTTTTGAATATGAGCACGTGGTGCAAGCAGAAAACAAAATCATTTAGCCTTACCCGATCGTGACCGTGTTCGTGCATCTCTAGTAGTATTGGTGAATACCTTCTTCGATCTGGACCGGCCTCTCGGAGACTGGTCTGAGCCGGTGCTGCTTTCGGGTGATGATAGCTTTCCACGTTTTTTTGTGACCAACACGAAATTGGTCGCATCCATCTCGTCATTCGCTTCGTCGTTGTTCGTTGGTGTCGATTCTCCGTCATTTCCTCCGTCTCGTCATCACGTGGCAGGTTGAAATTCGGTTTGCTTTTCGAAGTCGTTCCATCGGTTCTCTTCGCCAAGGTTGTCATCGCTAATGCTAAACTCGGTTCTTCTGGTCGGTTGTTTGTTTTAGCTGCTGCCACGATGCTTCGGTACGTGGGAGTGCTTGGTTCCCGATCTACCGTTGTGTTGGTGCCAGATGTACTTGGAGATGTATCAACGTTTGGTTGTTGTCGCGATGATGCTAGTTTCGGGCAATCAGCTTTGACATGCCCCTCTTGTCTACAAAGGAAGCACTTATTTTTGAGCCCGTCGTAGTACACGCGGGCTTTGAAGTTCCCTATGTTGAGGTTAGCGGGGATCTCCTTCGCTATCTCAATGTACACCCCTCGAATTCCACTATACACAGAGTAACCGTATTCGATCGGATATCGTTCTCTAACCTGCTGTCGTATAACTCCAAATTTGCTCATTGCTGCAGCAATCTCCTTGTCCTCGGTTTCAGGTGGCAGATTAAATATGCGCACATAACGGAAAACGCGGCTCGCTACCTCTAGTGTGACCGTTGAATGTTGACCATCGTTGTGCTTGAACAAATATTCCTCTTCCATATTGGCCACAAACTGGTTGAACCCAAGGTCATCCAAGAACTTTATGAAGAAACAACGGTCAAACTCGTCTTTGTAAACCGAATGCACACATGTTGCAGGAAGATTTAACACGTTCATACTAAAACGTAGCACATCCAGGTGGGTTGGAACTTTCGTTACATTTCCGAAAACAATTTTTACGGTGTTCTTCCGGGTATTATCCATGGTCACTACACAAGTAGATGTCTCCGTTTATTTAAAAAGAAATGAGAAAACCACCACGTGGTGGCTCTAGAAACTCGAACAAATACGGCGCTTAACTAAGATGCGTCTGCTCGTGTCCGAATCTTAACGAAGACTGAGATTCAGAACGCAGATCCAAATTTCAGAAAAAGATTTAACTTGTAAATAAAGTTACAATCATCACAAATTGTTGAGGAATTCACAACATCATAAACTTAACAAATTGCGGACCAAATACGAGATATCCCGTTTTTTTCGCTTACCAAAAGTGTGCTACACTTCGCGAAGTATAACTTGAATGGAATGAATTTGGGTGTTAACTTTTATTCGACAAAATTGAACACAACATTTGCCGTAACTTAAAAATGCTAAATTTGTAAAATTTGGTCCAGGAGTTTCTGGGATATGGAATGCCAAATTTCGGTTTTTCTCGTCATAGATTTTTTCGCGATATTTAATGTCTTATAATTGCTTATCAATTCAAGTTCCAGATTTCGATTTTTCTAACAAAATCAGTTTGTAAACACAATTCCATTGAAAATCACAAATAAAGGTAGAATTTGAGTTCTTTGTTTCATTCACAAAATAATCCACAGGATTTTCATTTTCGAATTGACTCTTTATGAAAAATAGTTGCTGTTAAAGAAACATCTTCACCTTAAAAATCTGTAGAAATTTCTATATTTTCCCAGTGTTTTGTTTAACATTATTAAGACATTATGGACACCAAAATTAGGCATTTAATGTTTCAGAAATCAGTTTTTTCAAAGCTAAATTTCATACTAAAATCATCAATTTGGTTCATGTTTGCCTTAAGAAAATGTGATGATGTTTATCGCTAATTTTTTTAAAATTTGATTTATTTTCATCAAAGGTTAAAATTTTTAAATTTGCAAAATAGTTTGGAAGATTGAGCTTATTTTATTTGAGCATAGAATAAGCTTTTTTTAAGAAAATGAAGGCTGCCCAAATCAACTTAGTTTGATCTGACAGACTCTTAAACAAATTAAAAGATTTGAAACCATCGATGAAAGCGAATTAAGGATTAGGAGCAATTTTTTAAAGTTACGATTTAATACGAAAACTTGAAATGTCAAAATACTTAAAAATGAATAATCATAGAGTTACAAACATTATTTGTTTTAATTTTAATTTTGTATTCGTGAATGGTTGGGCAAATAATCATAAGTAAAAATCAGTTACCAACCCAACCCAGTATATTTTCTTTCAATAAGGCCGGAACAAATTTCAAATCCTTCTTTTGTCACTCGAAGTTGTATCAGCCCGAGGGGGGGACAATAAAAAATAACACGAAAAACAAATAAATTGGAATAATTGCACGGAAACTTGTATGCAACAAAATTGCACACTATATCATTGCACAAAACATATAAATCATGTAATTTCTTATCGAATAATTCAATCAAATTAAGAAAACAAAAGGTGAAAAAACTCCCATCTTCTTAAATTTGGTTTTTGATCTTGTAATTTTTCAAATATTGGAATTTTTTATCAAAATTTATGTAAAATACTTAAAACTTTATTTATTTCCCCCTTTGGGTTTTTTGGAAATTTCGAAGGAGGGGGGGGGGGGGGGTGACAAAAGAAGAAATTTATATTTGTTCCAGCCTAATTGATCAGCCGAGAAACAAGTCGAAACCAAACATCTTTCAGGTCGATAGCGTAAATAATATTTTTCGATAAATTCCTTTTCTAACTTAAATGTTCCTCAAATGATATCAAAATAATGTAGGTAATTATTTTTCTATTTTAATTGGTGTAGAACAATGTGATAAAAAAATGCAATGACCGAGTGTATAAATTTATAATATGTACTTCAGAAAACAGTTGGGTTCACCTTAACATACTTGAATATAGAGTGTTCTATCCGGGATTTCTCGACCGGGAATTCCCAGGAATAAAAAAGGAGTTATTGAGAAATCAATTCTAAAACTTCGTTTTTTGTCCATTTTCATCTCACACGAAGATAACTAAATCTTGATAATGTTTTAAAAATTTTATTTTACAATCGATTTTAACTTTTTCACTGATCTTTCTTACAAAAAAAAATTATCGTTTGTTTCCCTTTTTTATTAGAAAAGAAAATGCTAACCTTTTTCGAACCACTCAAAGACCTTAAACTTTCTGTGGTTCGATAAAAGTTTGAACCCTTTTCTTGGGGAAACTTCTTTTTTGTTCGAACTGATGCTACTATTCGTCATCACTTCAGCTTAAAATGGAAGTATGAAGCTAAATCACAGGGAAAACTATGAGTGCGGAAAATATTCGCACGTTATTAAATTTGTAGGCTTAAAATCCTTCTCTGTGCCCATTTTCGAAAAGTTTCTTAGTTTCTTCACAATTCAAATTTGGTCCTCTATGACCAGATTTTTCTACAAACCATGAAAACACTGTTCCGAAAAAGATCATTATATTGCTGCATTTTGAGCGATGTTATTAAAATCACAGAATAAATCATAATTTCACAGATTTTTAATCAAATTTCGTTAAAGTTACAGTTTACATACTTGATCCAGATTTTTTTACAGATTCTATGGATTTTCATGAATTTAATTTAGATGCCACTGGGATAGACTTTTTAAAGCTTATTTATGAAAATTTTATAACTATGGTGATGTCGATTGCCTATTTTCAAGAAAAAAGACTCAACTTATCGATGTTCGGCCTGATTTTTCTATGAAATTTATGAAAATAGCATCACAGATAATCGTCACGATTTTTTTTTGT
This sequence comes from Uranotaenia lowii, assembly GCF_029784155.1. Lineage (NCBI taxonomy): Eukaryota > Metazoa > Arthropoda > Insecta > Diptera > Culicidae > Uranotaenia > Uranotaenia lowii. The sequence goes on along the minus strand of NC_073693.1, from coordinate 219,934,557 downwards.
CGAATCACAGAATTACATATATGTACCTATTGTTTTTGTCGAGAAATCAGATTTTTTGTCGGAGTCTTTTATGTCATGTTCATAAGAAATCTGAAATTGTTCTCCAAGTCCTTATTATTCAAAAATTTAAAAAAAAAATACTTGTATATGGTTTTATTTTTATTTTTCCGCTATTTGAGTGCACACAGAACAAGCCATTTTTCCGAAGTAAATAAAATAAATCAATTTCTAAAACAGATATTTCCTGAGCATATTCATCATAAAACTTTATCCTGCTTGAAACGAAAAAAAAATTGTCTAACTAACGGACTTAGAAACGTCTTTGAATTTTTTGATAACTCTCCCAATCAGCTTCCATGGATTTGAATTTGAAAGTGGTAGTTAATTAATAACCTTTTTTAATTTATTTATTTTTTCTTTCGCCAGGAATTTACCACTTCGTGGCATTCTTCCCTAAAACCCTAGTTGAATAATTAGGAAAAATGAAATCTGGACAAAAAAACTTAAATATTACGTTTTGCCAATAAAGAAGATTTTATCTATGCCTTTACAAGTACATAATCAGTGCTTAAAATTATAAAAAAGGTGACACTCTGAATGGTTTGGTTTTGGGCAAATGCATACAAATGGAAGGAATATTTAGTTAGGTTACTGACATATAATTCTTTGTTAATTTGTATGGACCAGTCCAGTATTTAATGATTTACAATTAATCGTAAAAAAAGTAATATAAATTCAATTTCAGAAATGCTTCGCGGACCGCACACACATGACTAAGGCCAAGGATGAGCAACCTGCGGCTCATTTTTCAGAACTGGTTTGGCTTTTTCCTTCAAACATTCCTTAAATCAGGATGGCCAGCGAACCGGGATGAACCCGGGAATTGAAAATGGAGCCGGGAAAATCGGGAGAAACCTGGAATTTCAAATCAAAACCGGGAAAAAATTGTTGGGAGTTGTATTTTTTCCCCAAAACTCGGGATTCGAGGTTAGCGCAAACATTTCAGTGCTCTGAAGTGTTCTAGTTTCATGTCCGGAATATTTTAAGTTTATTCAAGTTTCCAAATTAAACGTTGTGGAAAAATTGCTCGAGCTTAACCCATTTTCTAGCTCACGGTTACTGTGCAGTAAATTTGAAATTTTATGATCTGAACACATGAAGGACCGCGAAGAAATCTAAGCTGGGAAACACCGAAAGTCGGCAGTCTATATCGCAGAATACTATGATTGGTTCATTCATTATTTTTGCATTGATTAACAATAAATTCAATTGACATCACTGCTGGAGCCTCGCGAAGTATTGCGAGAAATATAGTCAACTCATGATAGGCCTCGCTAGGCGCCCTGCAGTGATGTCAATTGAATTTTCTGTTTATCAATGTTAAAAGACATACCCCTGTTAAACAGCTAATAACTTTTTTGTTTAATAAGATACGAAATTAGTGTCTTCAACAAAGTTGTTCAGCGGAAAATTTCCTATAGGAAATTTATAAATTGGCACAAAAACCATCAGCTGGCTCGGTTCCACAGAAGAAACAAAAATGATGTTGATTTTTCAGTACAAAATATTCAATTTTTCTATACAAACCTAAAAGTTCAAATTTACTCATGTAAACGTTACTTAAAAATTCTGCAAAAAATCATGGATGAGTTTTGGACCAAAACGAAGCTTTTTAGACCCCAGGTTTTGAGAAATTCAAAAATGACCCCAAATCGACTCAGTCTACTGTACATAGGCAAGCAAAAAAACCAGTAACAAAACGTATCACTTTTCGATACTGTTTTCAGTGTCGAAAAGTTTAGTTTTCTGCTCTGAATTGTATAAAATGCATTTTCTCTGCAGTGCAAGTATGAGATAATCTGATAAGCTGATCATGCCTTTTAAATACCAGAACAGTATAATTGAAAATTAAAACTGAACAAAAACACACGGGCATCGCTTGAAGTTCCTCGACATTCTCTATCATACGATAGATAAATCCTAAAAAATCTAGAAAAAAATTCTTAAAAACCACAACCGGTACTGTTGTTTCTGGTATAAAAAAAAACCGGAAAAAAACGATTCCAAACTATTACGCGCTTGTTGCGACTTTTTCCGCGACGTTATCCACCAAACCATATTCACACAAAATCAATCCTCAGCGTGATGCTCTATATGCAAATTGCTGTCCTGTCTGTGTCTATTGGCGGCGAAGGGTGATGGTAGAGCGCGCTTAGTCGATCAATGTTGCTGCAGCAGTCTATCTGCGGTTTATGAAAGTTGCATTTTTCATCTTTTTCCCCAATCTATCTCGTCGAGATGATTGATTTTTTGTCTGCCACCGGAATGGATGGATGGTAATCCGTTTCGTGAAAAAAAAGGTTTCGATTTGCGCCACAAGCAAAAGCTTTCGCCTGTTTTTTTTTCTGTTCTTGTTCGCGGGTATTAGAAGTTAGACAGCAGCAATTTGGAGAAGAACATTCTATTCCACATCATCAATTACACACAGTTGCACGTCGGAAGTGCCACTGAAAATTCAAATCACCCGGAATGTGCCCCCTTTGCCCTCAATCATTCGAACAGCAAACGAATGACCAATAGGTGGGAATTGTTAGGATAATAAAAAAAAAAGAAATAAAACCCTTCTTGGTGCCATACCTTGGAAGCCGTTAACGTCGTTCGTTGCCGGATCCCAGGTCACAGTATCTGGTCGATTTTATGACAGAAGTACAACACTGGGGGCCATAAAGAGTAACTTGTGCGGAATGTTAAAACGCACCAAGAATGATCCTTTTCGGTTCGGCTTCTTGTTTTTTTTTTATGATCATAGGGTGTCCTGCAAGTGAAATTTATAGAACTTTAAGTTATACCAACTTGGAGTTCTGGAATAAAGATTTATGATTAAAAATCTGAAATAGTCTTCTTTTAAATCATATTTTAACTTCTAGAAAAGATATTTATGAGAAAACACCCTATGAAGTCCCTTCTGTTATGCGACTCAACCGACAGCAACGAAGCGGGGGGAAAAAGGCATAAAAAGTGGGCTATAAAACAATCAACTTTGCTCGTATATTTTCTCCTCTTTGATTGCGAACGGATACATACAAATGGAACGAAATCCCTGGTGGCTCAGCTGCCTCTCTGTGACTGTAGAAGGATTTCGGGAATAAAAAACACCGTCAGTCGGAATCTGTGGCAATTGAAATTGCAGAACAACAACAAACGGGCTCAGGAAGTTGTAATACGTTCCAGGGAATGTCAAATGTGTGTGATCTGTTGTTAAAATGAGATCAAGTTGACAGCGTAACAAGGTATTTTTTGTTGAAGGGATGAGTTCAATTTATCACTGTAAAGCGATAGAAGTTAAGATTTGATTCGTAAAAATTGTTCTGAATTTTACATGGCGACCGTCAAAAAGGTTCGGCCAAGGTACGGGCTTCAAATCCAGTTGAACCTAGGAAAACCTCTTTAGGGCACTCCAGATAATACATTGATCTCTGGAAAAAAATATTTTCATTTCAATCTCGATCCAACCTGAAATAAAACGTTTCAATAAGCTGTGATTTCAAACAAACTTGTGACAGTCTTCTATCTTCATCCAATTTTCAATTAAGATTGCTGTTAAAGTGCTCTCTGTTTTAGTCTTTTTCTTCTATTGACAACATTCGGATACTCCCTACTCCAAGCTAAGTCCAAAACCATTCGAAAAACTTGCTCAATTATTCATGTCCCGTTCGGAAAAGTCATGCTTTCGTTTTTCTTGACTTTGTTCCATCCGCCCAGATACACACAAATCGTCTAGCTAGGCCACAGCAAATCCGATCGGTCAATCTTGATATCGTCGTTTTTGTGGCGGCTGAGATATATTTACGAGAAGAAGTGTCCTTCTTCCGGAGACACAAAAGTTCGAAACTCATCAAAACAACAGACTATCTCTGTGACAGAAGCCGGTCGCTCGCTTTTCCCCCAGTTTTCGCAGAACAGCGGACTTTCTTCCTAAGCCGAACGGATTCCAAGAGCACTTAATCATTCCCGGCCTGGCTCTTGGATCCTTTTTGAGCAGGCAACTTTTTCGGTCCTGAAGTTGACCGACTACCGACAATGTCACGTTTCGTGGTATCCTAGTGTATATTTATATATTTTTGATTCCAGTTCGAATCAGTGACAGAATAGCTATCAAAAATATTAGCTCAGTTTCCTCGGATAGAAGGCGGCATCTGAGTAAACTCCGTCGTCGTAGGTGGCAGGAAAAATTCGCCCGACTATCTCAGGAGAGGTTCGAGACAAAAGGAAGCTCAGGTTAAACTGCCTTCGGCTGAAAATTTTGTTCTATTTTTGTTTGCTTTTTCTAACGACAGGAGCTTTCGAAGTCGAAAGCAATTTATAACTCAAAATCTCCGGAGATCAGCTGCCGAATCCTTTTTTATTTGGTTGTCTGTTGTGAATTCCACTGAAAACGACTACCTTAAATCTTTCCAATTTAATTTTTTTTCACATATGGCGACCGTCACAAAACTTTTTTTAGGATTTTTTTATTGACGCATTCAGCACTACTCAAATGATAGAAATAAAAAACAAACTGACTTTCCATAAAACAAAATATCGTACAGATTCACAACTCCCATTTAGATTCAAATCGTTATAAGTGTCATTTGTTAGTAAAAGACACCATCAATCCAAATAGTTTTGCCAACTTCCATTCAGGGGCTGGGCGCAACAAGAAAAAAAACCCATTCTCAACTCCAACGCTGGCAATGCATCACACAGCCGGATCCGAGGCCGGCAAACTAACCCTCGGATAACCAAAGGACAAGAAACGAGAGCCAGAAGAAATTTATTTACGTTCAATTATAAGCAGAAAATCCAACATTCACCACGCTCAACTTTATCTGCTTGATTCCATAAAATTACAATCCATTCCGTCCCCCGGATCTAAAACCCAGAACCCCATCCGTCGCTCCGTATGCTTGCTGCCGATCAAACAACGCCTGGCACGTCCAGCACCAGGACGAACAGTTAGCGTAGGATACGGCCAACCGAGGAGGAGTCCTCCTGGGGTAAACAGTTTTTAGCACACCGAGCAATTCGTTCGAAACCAGGAGTTCCCTCCCTGCCCTTGCCGACTTCCTCCCTTCTCCGAATGCCAACAGCAATGGAAAAACGGAACAGAAGCAGAGCGGAAAACACCACCCCCTCAAAGTCCAACCAAAGACCCACCCACACACAAGGATACACAAACGAGGCGAGGCGGCCATCAGGATTCAGGAATAATATCCAATCCAGGCAGCTTGGAGCAGCAGCAGGAGGAGGATAAAATTCGAAACGGACACACAGCGGCGGACACGGGGGCAAACACAGTCCTGCCGATGCCGAGTTTCCAAGCATTAAAAATGAGTGCTTTTCCATCCCAGAGTCCGCCCATCCTGGCCCGGCCTCTGATCCTACAATCCACCGATTCTGTCGAGTCGATCCAACAGCAGTGCCAGTGCCCGCTTCTGGCCATTATCCCACATAGACACGACATCCGGCATTTCGGAATTAAACATTTTCCAAAGCCAACAACGAACGAACGGAGAGGTTCCCAAGTTCGAATCTGACGGCAAATGAATGGTGCTGTACGAGCAGAGCAGGGTTGGATGTAGGAAATGATAGAAAAACAAAACAAAAAAAAAATCAGAAAAGACAGAAACAATCCAGAAAAGACAGAAAGACATGAAAGATAGATATGGCAGAAAAATAAAGAAGAAACGATAGAAAAGATAAAAAAAAAAAACAAAAAAGACAGAAGACATAGAAAATCCGCGAAAAACAGTATAGAAAGGATACTAAAAAAAAAAGACAGAAAAAAGATCGAAAAGACAGAAAAAAGAAAATATAGAAACGACAGAAAAATCAGTTAAGATGAAAAAGACAGAAAAGACAGAAGAAAGAAAAGATAGAAATGGATGTAGGATGTAGGATGGAATAACAAAAAAAAATCAGAAAAGACAAAAAAATCCCGAAAAGACGGTAAAGACAGAAAGACACAAAAGACAGAAAAATAAAGAAAAAAAACCAGAGAAAAGACAAAAAACAAAAAAAGACTGAAGAGGCAGAAAAACCTGCAAAAACAGAAAAGATAAAGTACCCAAAATATACAGAAAAAAGACCGAGAAGACTGGAAAGACAGAAGAAAAATATCATAGAAACGACAGAAAAATCAGAAAATTTAAAAAAGACAGAACAATAAGAAAAGATAAAAAAGACAGAAATGACAAAAGAGACAGAAATTAATGTAAAAAAAAAAACAGAAAAGATTGAATAGACAGAAAAGACGGTAGAGACAAAAAAAAACATAAAGACTCAAAGACAGAACAGCCTAGACAGAATAGACAGAAGAGACAAAAAAGACAGAAAAATCTGAAAGGCCAGGAAAGAAAAAAAAACACTCGAAAGATAGAAAATACAGCACAGACAAAAAAACCGGAAAATCTTTTCTGTTTTTCCTGTTTTTTTTTCTGTGTACTCTGTCTTTTCTGTCTATTCGGTCTTTACTATCTTTCGAGTCTTTTCTGTCTTGTCTGCCTTTTCTGTCCTCTTTCATTTTTCTGTCTCTCTTGTCTTCTCTGTCTTTTCTGCCTCTACTGTCTTTTATGTCCAATTTTATCTGGTCGAGGTTTAATTTTCAACTTGAAAACTTTTTGGTAAAAAGTCATTTTTTTCGATTTTTTTTTCTGGTCGGAGGTCGCGTAAAAATACTTCTATACGGATTATATAAATATAATCCGGTAAAATTTTCAACTTGAAAGTTTTTTGGTCATTTTATTCGATTATTTCTGGTCGAGGGTAGCGTAAAAAACCTAGAATTTTCTTGAATCAGGCAAAATTTTCAACTTAAAATTTTTTAGTAAAAGTCATTTTTCTGTTTCTCTTGTCTTTTCTGTGTTTGTTTAGTCTGTCTTTTCTGTCCTTTCCAAATTTTTCACCTTTCCCGTCTTTTCTGTTTTTTGTCAATTTTGTCTGGCCTGTCTATTAAAAGTGATTTTGTCTCTTTAGTTTCCTCTGTCCTCTATGAAATTATAGAATTGGCCTCCTGAAAAAAAAACTGAAAACACAAGAAAGACAAAAACCAGAAAAGATTAAAAAAACCGAAATACATATAGGATGAATACATATAGGAATACATATAGGATACATACAGGAAGAATAAAAAAGTCAAAACAGACAAAAGGCATAAAACACAGAAAAGACAGAAATAAACGAAAAAAAAAATAGAAAAGGCCAGAATAGACAAATTCAACCAAAAATAAAAGAAAGAAAAAAGACGAACGGAAAGACGGAAACGTCAGAAAAAAACAGAAAATCCTAGAAAAAGCAAGGAAGTTTTTTCTGTATTTTTTGTCTATTCTATCTTCTCTGTCCATTAAAAACGAATGTTTTTTTGTCTTGTCTGTTTTCCCTGTCCTTTATGAAATGACAGAATGGGCCTCCTGAAAAAAGGACAGAAACACAGGAAAGAAAAAAACAGGAAAGACAAAAAACGAAAATACATATATGACGGAAAGACAGGAAAGATAGAAAAGACAGAAAAAGTAAAACTTAAGTCGATAATTCGTAGAAGCATTATTATTCACTTTTACACAGTAAATTTTTAGAAATTATCTTGTTTATGTTGAAAAAACACAAGTGGTGCTATTCTTATTTCGCACCCTTTTTCCATAGTTTTGGTCCTCAACACCAATTGCAACGTCCAAAAAAAGTAAACTTATGCTTGATTTATCCGTTAAACAATTCAAAACAATTTATAGAATAAAGTTTTGGTGATTTTCAATCATCCATATTTTAACAAGCAAAACACATAGTGGTGCTATTCTTATTTCGCTCACTGTATGTAAATAAATAAAAACAGATAGATAAGACAGAAAAGGTAGAAAATTCTTAAAATATAGAAAAAACTGAAAAAAAATAAAGAGACATAAAAACAGAATAGACTAAATAGACAGTAAATTAAGCAACGATAGAAAAGTCAAGAAAGCAATGTAAGAAATGATAGAAAAGACAGAAAACACGGTAGAGACAGGAAAGACAAAAAAAAGAAAATATAAATAATACAGAAAAGGGAGACACGACCTGAAAGACAGAATAAAGAATAAAGACAGACAAGACTGAAATAGCAGAAAATTCAGAAAAGGCAATAAAAACAGAAAAAAAACAATCAGCACAGAAGAGAAGGCTCGGAAAAGTCACAAAGCACAGAAAAAAAACAGAAAAGATTTGAAATACCAAAAATACTGAAAGATTAGTAAAAACTTACAAAAAAAAAAAACAATTAAAAAATCATATACTTTTACAACGGATTTGTAAATTTATTTTCACTGAATATCACATTGTTGGTTCCGTATATGGATATAATTGAAGAAGTTGAATGCTTTTGTTGGTTTAAAAACAAAAAGATAAGTTTGATTTGCGCGAATTTTACGTGTTGAATCTTTTTTTTTCTTTTTACTAAAAATTTTTAAGCGGAAATAAGTAGAGATTCAAATTTTATGCAGGTTAAAGTCAAAAGTTTCAAAAAGATTGGCTTTTTTTTTATTTTTTACCAAAAGTTTTAAGCGGGAAAAAGTAGAGATTCAAATTTTATGGAGGGAAAAATCCGAATTTTATTAAAAAATCGAGATTTTTATTATTCCAGTTTAAGAAAAATCTTTTTTAAACAACGTCGTAAAAAACTTTCTCGAGCATATTCTATTTATTAGCTAACGGACATTGTGAATGGTAAAAAATGTTTTTAAAATAAATAAACTTTTTAGAAATGTATGAGCCGGATATTTTGTACCATAGTGCATTTTTTTACGAATCTCAGGAAAAAAGATCTGAATATCTGAATGAAGAAATAAGTGGAAAGAGTTGAACAAAAATTGATAATTTAATTTATTTATTTATTTATTAAGTCAAACTATGTAGACTACAATACTTAAGAGACTGAAATTGATAATATCGAGACTTTATTGGTATAATATAAATTCATTCTGCAACGGGAGGCAGTTGGGCGTGGGAGTAATCAAGGTGCTAAGCGGATGATTTAGATGCGCCACTCCGAAGAGACCATCCCCCTGTTTAGTGCTTGCCCGGCCAAGAGACCCATCAATAGGGTGGGTGTATTTTGTATGGCCCTGGATTACCGATCACCCCACTGTTCCTCAAACCGTCGACTCCAACCAAAGACCTCTGAACAAGCTTCTTGGAAAATAATACCAACTTCGAAGATAAGGTCTTTGTTGGTCACAAAAATACCAACGCAAAAAGAAAATCAATTTTCTCAAAAATCCTCATTCGACCCACTTTACCCGAACGAATTCCTTAGGACCGCTTAGGAGGGAGAATTGGGGGCTGAAAAACATCGGAAGTCAACCCAATCTTCCAGTAAAAAAAACGAAACCCGAAAAAAAACGAAATCTTCAACTCATAAATAAAAGCTACTGCAACAAAGTTTCATTTGACTGGTAGATCTATTATATTAAGCCATCAGAATAGTTTGGTGGTTAGTGGGTGGGTTTACATTTCAGATTTTCGATTTTCCAACTGCTAGCTGCTCCATTTTATTTTGGGTGTTTCCCCCTAACTCTAAGCGCTTCCTGGCTTAGTTTATTTCCCTCAGAAATAACGATGGTAGAGTGCTATTTCCAGAATGGCCAATCTAAGAATTTTTCCTAGGAAATTCTCATAGTGCGATTTTGGGGTTTGGTTTTGGTGGGTTCAATTAATTATCATCATATTTACATCCGGATCAATCTCAGATCCGCTCAAACGAGTTTGGTGAAGTTGCAAAGCAACACAAAAAAAATTGTAAATTCAACGGGATTCGAACTCGTGATCTCACGATTGCTGGGTTCGAATACTGCAGCGACTCAACCGACTGAGCTATCGCAGTTGGTTGATCACTTGATGACCTAGATGGGTAGAACAAAATGCTGCGGTTGATTTCCATAATGAGTACTCACTCGTTTGTCAGTTGCTCAAACCTTATTTTTACCCGGAAGAAGCTCGGTTTCCGGGAAAATCCTGGTCGTGGGTTCTCTTGGCGATAGGTCGGTTCACTAAGCTGCCAAGCTGCCGTCTCGCGTATGCCGCTTCGCCGAACCTACGGTGTTCTTGTCGGTCGAAACGTACCACGTGTTGTTGGGTGGCTCTCGCAAGTCGGTATCGCTTTCCTGTGAACTGCTTGTACGGAATTGCAGGACAATCGGCACCTCCGGTGATCTGAGATGAAAATTAATTGAACCGCTATGCACTTTCATCTCAATTTAAAACCAATTACCCTTTCTTTCAAATTTTGATCGCACTTAAGAAAACTAGCACTAATATGAGATGCACTCGCAGGGAAAACTGAGGGAAAAAAGTAACTTTAAATACTTGTTGAAGACCTGGTTAATTTTTAAATTAGTACCTCTTTGTACTAATGCACGCGCGGAACTTCAAATTATTTCGGATCCTTCCTGCTTCACAGTCCAAAGAAAAGTGGACGAGAAAAGAATCAGCCCTCAGATCAAACTGGTTATTGATCTTCGTGACCGGAACTACGTAATTATTAGCGAACTAATAATTACGAAATTCCCCGATGAAAATATCTTCTTATTAGAATTGTTTTCCTTTCACCCATCCGAAATCAAACCTCCTATCTCGGGTCTAAGTTCGGGTGGAGCGATATCGACAAGCAGGTTCACCACTACATTCATACTATCCCCGCGCTGGGGTTGTTGACCGGGCGCCTACCAACCAGTTGGTGATAACAGGCTTCACCTAAACCATACTCTAGCGATCACACCCCAGTTGCTAAAATATCTCATTCCAAAATTCCTGCATGACTTCATAGATGGAATTCCCTCGGACGGAGGGTTGACGCCGTTGAGTGCCTCGGTAGGCGAGCACTCTCATGAGTTCCTTGAGTTGGAGACCTCTCTCGGAAGCAGAACTCGCAATCTAATTTTAGATTGAATAAAACGGGGATGCTCAAGTGAAATATGTTCTTTGAAGTCAATATTTATCGAAATGAAATCGGGATGTTCAAGAAGAATATTTTCAGCGAAGTCGATACTGTTACAATTCGTTGAAAACAGATAGTTATTTGACTGAATTCCAACTCGAAAAATGTTCAAAATGTCATCATATGGTATTTTTTTCAGAAAATATTGTTATTTTGAACAGAAACAATGAGCAAAAATGTAATGACAATTTTGCTAAAATACGGGGATCAGCTTCGAAGAGTCCGACCAAAAATCGAAAAGATTTAATGAACAAATAAAGAAGGAATTTTGAAAGAACTAAATAAGTGGTGTATGAATTCAGTGTTTTATTCAAACAGTCCTAACTCATTTATTTTCATTTAAACCAAAGTTTTGCAAAGGTGTTATGATTATAGTATTTTTTTGAAAATAAATTGGATACATGATTGCAATTGAGTTTTTTCATATGAATTTATTCATTATCAGCTTTTTTTTTTGTTTGGGTTTACAAAAGGTATAATTTATCAAAAAAAAAATTCAATTACGGAACTCGTAAACTAAGTAAAAACTAGTAAAGCAGTTGGTAGTTTAGTTTCTTATTCATATCACCATCACCATATCACCATCAATCATATTATTAAACTGAATTTTTAACCATAGAAAATTGCGTATTCATTAGACCGAGAATTCATATGAAAAATGCAGATCATAAGTGTATGAGTTACAATTTGAAAATTTCAGTTTCAGCCTAGGAATAATTTCCAAAATTTTAATTAGGATTTTAAATTTAAAGTTCAAGTTAAGATTTATATTTTTGAAGATGGAAAATTCAGACTCAGAATTTTGATTATTATGTCAAATTCAGAATCCCGCGCCTAGAACTCAGGCTCTAAAAACGCAGTTTAAAAAACAATTTTTAATTTATCCAACCAAAAACTGTATTCAAGACGAGAATCGAAATAAAATTCCAAGATGCTTAAAAAAAATAAGATTCAGCAGAATGTGTTTTCAGATCTTAAGAGTAAAAATTGAAAAAAAATGATCAGTAGAAATTTATATCGGACTTGAGTGTAGCATTAGAAATTGATATTGAAATAGGTAATTCAATTCGAAAACAACATAAAAATCAATATTTTATCAAATCCAAATTAAAAAACCCGATTTAATACACTTAACAGTGGATTAGAGGCTTACTTACAGAGTGTTAATTTTCTTTGGAGACATATGACACAATGATGGATACCTTATTTCTGAATTATATATAATTAATCTATAAAAATGATTATGATTGAAGAAAATCGAAAGCAAAAATTACTAAACTCAATATAATAAAAGATGGCCAGTACGTTTTTTGGAGGATAAGCGAACTGATATTCAACGAGTTCATTTACTATCAAAATATTTCAAACTCTTTAAGTTTGAGAGCCACATTTTTCGACGCTCACTAGTGGTCAAGGGGTTAACCTCCTAAACTTTCATGTTAGATGGCGTGGGATCGATTCTCGGCTGTTTGATGAACTTTTTGTCAGGTTTTCGATCGCCTCCGTAATTATTTTTTCGATTGCTGGCTACTGCTGCTGAGCAAACGGCTACCTTTTTTTGGAGCCAACGTAGGCTTGATATTTACTATGGAATAGAACAATTTTAAACAATTTTGTTTTTTTTGGTTTTAAGATATGACCTACAGGAAAAAAAATCCAATTTTTTAATACTAAATTCATCAAAATCGTAAAACCTAGAATAGGAGCTAATGTGGTAAGAACGTTTCAATGGAACATACAAATCCACGGACATCATCGTAACTTGTCGAGTGGGGTCTTGGACCCTTAATTAATCATATCCCCAACTGACCGTTCGCTATGCATTTCTGTAAGAAAGCCAAAAAGGATATTCCTTAACAAAAAGCGAAGCTGTTGTCATTCTAATTATTTGACATTCAAGTAAAAATTCCTGATAAAGTTATTTATTTGTGTACTCTTAAACCGGAGAAAATCATAAAGCATCAATCGAGAAAACTGGGTAAAAAACCGGAAATTTGAAAATGAATACTCGTTGGCCACCCTGATACCGAAATATAGGTAAATTTTACCGACATCCGGTAATTTTAAATGTTCTCACCTGTAAAGTTACCGATCAAACTGTATTTTTTACCGTACCGATTTGCCGGTATTTCTGTATCATTCGGTTACATTCTCTCGAGCCTACTTTGGGATTTGAAGAGATAGTTTCTCCTTAAAACGTTTTCAGAATGTACTAGAAAAGTTAGAGACCGGAGTCAAGTCCAAGTACATTACATCTAGCTTTGCAGTTTTATCTTGAATTCTAGATAAATTATTTGAAATCGGATTTTCTTTTTTTTTTCGATTTGAAATGAGAGTGAGCTTCAATTTTGAATTACTATTATGCTTGTTTCAAAATCTGTCCTGATTTTTATTGTACATTTTCAAAATAATTTTATCTTTATAAAATTTGAATCTGAAAATGTTAGAAGAAATAGTCGACAAACCCCATAGACTGAATCCGACTCTGCCTCCGAGGGCAGCAGCAGCAGCAGCAACGATATTTTCATCTCATTTTCCATGCCATGCACGGCGAGGACGACCCCTCCAGCTACTTCCAGCTCTAGGTTGCTGCTCTTGATGATGACGACCGTCCGTCCTCTCTTAGTGCCTAGTAGTTGTGTTAGTAGCTTACCCCTCGGTTTGTTGTTGTTGTTGATTTTATTGCTATTGCTGCTGCTGCTGCTGCTGTTAAGGCTCACGTTTCGTTCCAGTGTGTAGAGAGACTCCCCGAACGAAAGTTGGTTGGTTGCAGGAAACAGCACCAATACTACTATAACGGCTGATAGTCGAACTGACTGAGATGGGAAACAGTCCAAACACAACGACAACGGCGCAGACACTGGAGCAACCTCACAAACAGCCAGCACAAAGCATGTAGAATGAAAGGATGAGGAAAAATCGATATTTTCCTCTGTTCGCATTGGTCTCGCTAGCACTGGCACTGACTAAGTGGAGGGAACTTTGTTTTCGGTCGGTTCGAAGGACCAACTTTTCTCCTGATACGGGTGGAAACCGAAATCCTGCAACCCGGTGTCGGAAAAACTAGGGAAAAGGTGGAGGAACAGCAGGAGGATGAAGCTTTTTATGTTCACGTTATACACACGTAACGAAGAAAGCTAGGAAAGAGGGGTGTTGGGTTGTTGGAAAACGAGAGAAGGTTTTTGGCACACGTACAAAGGTTTCGAGTTGGGGGTGGTTGGTGGGTGGCTTTTTCGAAAAGTAAAGGTGCCTCACAAAAAGCAATCGTTTCTTTTGTGACTTGGCACTGCTGCCGTCAGTAGTAAATGGTACCAACAACGACGCTCTGTAATGGAAGTATGGAGGAGGAACTACTGGGAGGAGAGCTGATTGTGGGGTGGATGCTTCGAGGAATATTTGGAAAATGTTTTGCTTACTAGGAAATTCATACTTACGACCAATTGTCGGTGATGTTGTTCTGTAGTGTTGGGTAACGTTGTAACCGTGTTTTGGATGTCAAACATTTTCGTAACCAGTCAGGTTTATCACTAGGTTGACGTATTTTTTTTAACTTGGTATTTATACAATTAAATCATTTAAGTTTCTTCACATATTTTTGGTTAAAAACCAAAAAAATAAGCATCTCAATTAATATGAAGCCCCCTATGAATGTTTCCTGTTTCATCTATTCTCTGAATTACTACACTCCTAAATGATAGACATCTTCCAACTTTTATACTGAGCCTTGTCAGACATTACTACTTAAAATTCGTGCCGGGATAAGGACGTAGGCATCCTGAGGCTGATGTCATGCTGAAGCAACTAGCAACGCAACACAACGCAACGTTCCAATAAGATTGCGTTGCAACGCATTGGTATGTCATGCTGGCGCGACCTGTCACTTTGAAATTCCCTACAAATCATCACTTCTCTACATCTGATAATGCTTTGAATCGTCTCCTTTCTTTCGGGAGCCATCAAAAACTCATCAAATCACGACCCGGATTGCAAGAATGCCGAAATTTGAACAGACAAAATTCTTTGTTTTTTTGCCGGAACTAAGAATTTATGAAAATTTTCTCGCCGATTAAGATATTTTTTAAGTTTATTATCACAAGTTCGGACAGATCTTCGTACTATCGTGCTTAAAACCCGGAATCACTGCTTCAAATCGAGAAAAAACAATATTCCTATTGGATTTCCTACTAGTCGCGCTACAAAACACATTGGCATCAGATTGGTCGCGCTATACAAAGCGACCAGTATGACAGGTCTGCGCGATTTCCATGGAGATCAAATGAGAGCTGATTAGTCGTGTGAACGTTGCGTTGTAGGTCGCGTTGCTAGTTGCTTCAGCATGACATCAGCCTGACGGACAATCGTGAGGTGATCAAAAGGTAGAAGCAGCACTTCGATGAACACCTGAACGGCGCACATGCAGAAGACCAAGACGGTGGGGGAAGGTACATCGCCAACGTCGTAGAGGAGCCACTCTCAACGATGAGTGAAGTCGTTCGCTGAATAGCAACAAGTCGACTGGAAAGGATGGCATCGCAGCTGAACCTATAAAAATGGGAAGGACTTCGTATCTACAAGAAAGGCGACAGATTGGGCTGTGAGAACTACCGAGCGATCACTGTCCTCAATGCCGCCTACAAAGTGTTGTCCCGAATCCTACTCCGCCGCCTAACGCCACAAGCAAACAGATTCGTGGGAAGTCATCAGGCAGGCTTCATGGAGGGACGGTCAACGACGGACCAGATATTCACATTACGGCAAATCCTCCAAAATGCCGTGAAGACCAAGTCCTTACGCACCATCTATTCATCGACTTCAAAGCCGCATACGACACGATCGACCGTGACGAGCTATGGAAAATCATGGACGAGAACGGCTTTCTGGGAAGCTAATCAGACTGATCAAGGCGACGGTGGATGGAACGCAATGCTGTGTGCAAATTTTGTTGGAATTGTCGAGTTCATTCGAATCGCAGAAAGGCTTCGACAAGGCGATGGTCCATCCTGCATGATGTTCAACGTGGCGCTAGAAGGTGTTATTCGACGAGCGGTGGGCGAAATGCGGGGCACGATTTTCAACAGATCCAGTCAACTTATCTGCTTTGTCGACGACATTAACATAGCCGGCAGATCATCTGCCGAAGTGAAGGGGATCTACCGCAAACTGAAACACGAAGCTGGAAGGATTGGGTTGATGATTATTACGTGCAAGACGAAGTATATGCTGGCCTGCGAGTCCGAGACCGTCAGAGCCCGCTTTTCCAGTAATAACAAGGTCACGATCGACGGTGATGAGCTTGAGAAAGTCGAAGATCTTGTCTGTCTCGGCTCACTGGTGACCGCAGACAATGACGCCAGCCGTGAGAACCGACGACGAATGATCACCCGGAGTCGTGCCTACTATGGACTCCACAAGCAACTGCGGTCTAGAAGATCTAGCCGTTGCACGAAGTGTAACATGTACATGACGCTCGCTAGACCGGTTGTCTTCTACGGGCACGAGACGTAGATATTGCTCGAGAAGGACCTGCGTACACTCGGAGTATTCGAGCGACGAGTGTTAAGAACCATCTTTGGCGGCGTGCAGGAGAACGGAGTGTGGAGGCGAAGGATGAACCACGAGCTCGCGCGACTCTACGGCGAACCCAGTATCCAGAAGGTTGTGAAGGCTGGCCGGATACGCTGGGCAAGACATGTTGCGAGAATGCCGGACGACATTGTGAACGAGTCGAGCAAAAGCGCATCGAGCAAGGTAGTTAGTTCAAGTGGAGCTTGATCTGCCGAATATTGAATGCCCCAAAAATTGGGTTTGGTATTATGTTAAGAGGATTGTTGGTCATAAGATGAAACCCTGAGGAACATCTGTTTTAATATCAGTAGTTTGTATCATTGCCAGAGCAATAATTAACAAGTTTTTCCAAGTGTCGCGTACAAAAACAGGTTTTTAGGTTCCCGAGTTCCCTGGATGACTTCTTCTCCTTAACATGTTTTGAAATTCGTTAAATCTGAAATCCCATATTTAGAATAATAAACTACGCTTTGTGTTGGTCATTCAAAGACCTTTTTATGTAGAAACGCCAAATAAAGTCTCATAAAACTTGTACAGTCTGATCTCCCTCGAAGATCTTTCTCACAGACCTCAAAGTGTGTGGCACAGACAAGAGCATCGAGTGGAGGGAACATTTTTTTTAAGTTGCATTCATCGGGAGCAATTTTCTGTGCCGATGCTTAAGACCTGTTGTAATCTTCCCTTGCGTGTTTTTGTTACTGACACCATTCTTCAGAAGGTTTCCCAAATAGTCGTTCTGGAATGAGATACTCTAACAGTGGAATATCCCTGTATTGATAGTTCAGACGCATTTGTTCGCAGGGGAGGTCCATTATTACTTTTGCCACAGTACTTTTGGGAGTTCGTCAATACTGCTTCCATGCTACCGTGAAAAAAAACACGTATACTAGGCCAACATAGCATACCTCAAGTATGATGCGCCGGTCGCCCTTTACGGGTGCCTGATCCATCTGCCGTAGGCCAACCAAACGAGTTGGAAGCCACGGTTCAAGAACATTGCTAGGATTCCAACGACTGTACTTGGAAGTCGCCTACAAGGTTTGTCATGGTCAAAATAAGGATTTGGGTGCCCTGCCTGAAATATGCGTTAAAACTGAGAGAGATAACAAACGAGATGTTCCCACAGCGTTACCGGATAGCCTTCACTATTCCGGTGTGACTAAGATTCAAGCCAGATAGAGTGGATACCCGTAGAGGAATTTCTAGACATCTTCAAGTCTTGCCGATCTAAGAGTGCTTCGGGCCAGAGGATATTCCGAACGTTGCAGCAAAGGCCGGAATCATGGAATTCCTGAAGTAACTGCGGAACTCCGTAGTGGCTAGAGTTTCCCAAAGGTATGGAAGTACCAGACACTGGTCTTTTCTCCAATACTGGAAAACCCCATAGACTCCTCGACATACCTTCCAATGTTTCTCATGGATATAGTTGAAAAGGTGTTATAAAGGTGATCCAGAGAAGAATGCATATGTTTCATAGGAAGAGTCATTGATTTCCGGTAGCTTAACAGGACTAAGTTAACCAAAAAAAGTAACCCTGGACGTGAGGACCGTCTTCAACTGCTTCAGTTATGCAATAATTGCGCCGCCGCCCATCTGAATGAAGATTCCGTCATAACTGGGCCCCAAAGACTTGAAAGAGACTTCCATTATAGCTAGCTCTAGTATACGCTCAGCGAGGTATTAGGTTTCATCGGGTCTTCCGCAAGAGTCAATACTTGCTCCGGTTCTGTGAAACATCTCATAGAGACAGTTGAAAGCTAGATGCGTTGTAGAGCACTTTTCGGCCTTCTATAAATTCTAGACAGCCAAGTCCATAGGGTTTAGATCAGGTGAACTTACCGGTCAATCCGAGAGCAGAAAATATTTTGTAATCAAAAATTAGGGTTTATACGCTTTGTGAGCCAATACGAAATCTTGCTAAAACCGAAATGGGGACGTGTCCACAGTTCTACGACATGCCGTAGAACTAGTCGTAGTCCCGATACGTAAATTGGTTGATCTACTCCTCTTCGGGGTGTTCGATTGATCTTAACCAGAGAGGCACGGATGATTCAGGCCCAGAACTTCAACAATGTAAGGTTCTGTCGCTTGGTGGCCTTAAATACGCCTGCATAGGTTCGTGAACTTTCTGACAACCAGAATTTGTCGTTCTGTCTTTTCACAAACCGTTTATCGGTAGAAAACACGATATTCTACAAATTTTTCCTACGTCAGCTGCATCTTCAATCTATTCTAACGGAAGGTGTTGAAACCTTTGGTTTTTGTGAGGCTAGTTCTTAAGTTCAACTTTCAGGATCAGACGGCGATTTTGATCCGAATTATTCAAATCTTCCATTAATACGTCGATACTACGTCTGGAAATCTTTTAGGGTGCATCTTGCTGATCTTCATCATGGTAGGTATCACTTCTATACCTTGACGACATTTTAACCCATCTGCGAAGTAGTTCCACCTTCCCGTGGTGCAGAGTGGAAACGTGTCTACAGACTTGTCACCTGTAGGCGTACGGCCGAGAGAACTACACGTCACACTTGGTGCAGCCAGCCCGCCGACGAGCTGTGTGCCGAGTCTGGCACAAACGTGGTGCGACTGAGTACCTTGGTACTAGTGCTCGGTTGCAAGAGGGAGAGGTCGTAACGTGTATCGGGTAGTTGCGACCCTGATATGCGTGACGACCAAATGTTCGAGCGGGTTTTGATCGATCTGCCTTTTGGGGAGGTTCCTGGCCCCGATTCGCGGATACGATCGACTCACGACGGACAGAGGGGCCTTGTGCCGTAACATGTGGCGCCCAGTGGATGGGCCTCAGGATGAGTCTCGAAGAGTCGAGACGGAGAAATAGTTGGATGTGTGGAGATCTCCAGACCCGAGGAGAGGCGAGTAGCTCTCGTCTCGATTTGGGTCAAGAGACGTACTGAAAGAGGGCCCTCAAGACACGAAGAAAGGCGGGTAAAGACGTCTCAAATTGTGTCAAGAGGATGAGCGTGAGAGGGTCTTGAGTCACGAGGAGACCGAATGTGGGACTCGAGTCACGAGTAGCGGCGAACGGATAGCTGACCCGTGAGTCGTGAATCGTGACAGCAGAGTGGATGACTATTGCTGGTGTAGTATAAATAAATGAGTATGGCCGTGGAGTGCTTTGCGCGAGTATGGTCCTCCCATCATGGGTATAGCCTTTGTTGCAAGTCCGGATGGGAAATATGGCCAGAGGCCCCAGTTGAACTAGGCGTAGGGGTACATAGTATCATGAGTCGTCCAATTGCACCCATGGAACCCAGAGTAGCAAACTGGGGGGACGCGGTGGCTCGCCGCGCCTTGGATTGCAATCTGTATAAAGAATTTACAACCTGGGTGATCAACTAATAAAAGAAAACCATCATATCGTGTTTTGTTACTTCCGATCTCCAGATATTTTCCAGTCTGGAACTAGGCAGTCGAGCACTACGTTACGGTTCGAGGCTCATTTTTTTGAAAAAAAAAATACCAGCTAAGACATAATGTAGAAAAAGTAACAAGGGATCATCGGATTCAGTTTTGGTGACACGGATTAGATTCTTGGAACACGCAGTGTTCAATTCTTCAAGGTTTCGAAGGGGCACGCCTCTACATCTATACTTGCTATTTGCGTGCCTGTAAAAAGAGGCCGAAGATGGGTTTACCCGGTTGATGATTGCCTTGCAAATAGTGAGAGCTTCAGCTTATGTCTTCATAGAGTGCGCCCGATCCCACGGTTTAAGCAACAAAATAGGGCAAATATGACTTAGTAAATGCCATGGATGTACCCTATTTGAGACAGGATTACTCCGGAGAGTATTTGAGTAGTGCCGCTTAACAAGACAGAAGCTATTGGAATAAGACATAACCTTCTCTTCAGTATATCTTGTATGAGATAGGATTACCCCGGAGAGTGTTTGAGTAGTGCCGCTGACTAAGACAGAAGCTGTTGGAATAAGACATAACCTTCTCCGCAGTGTAT
The DNA here is from genome assembly GCF_029784155.1 of Uranotaenia lowii. NCBI lineage: Eukaryota > Metazoa > Arthropoda > Insecta > Diptera > Culicidae > Uranotaenia > Uranotaenia lowii. The sequence continues at coordinate 219,914,014 of NC_073693.1, read as the reverse complement.
CTTATAGGGAAAGTCGTCGGAATCTTCGGAGTAGCGCGGCTGTTGGCGCTACTGGAATCTTTCCAGTCAATGTAGTAGTTTCAGACGTTCCGTCAGAAATACTACCAATAAGATTAAACGACCAATGCATCTCGATTGGTGAAGCAGATCTGGAGTCGTTGAAAGAGAAGATCGGACCTTGAGTTATAGCGCGAGTATGAACTCCAATCTCGAAGTAAAATTTCATCACAGGCAATTCCTCGAATTGATCTTTAGGCCGAATCTACTGCAACACTCTGTGAACCTGTGTAAGGCGTTATGCAGAGTCCCGCAATCATTCGGGTGACGAATAGGCAAAAATCTTTTTAAATCATCGGCATAAACCAGAACAAACAACGGTCAGCACTTCAGGAAGTTCGTTCATACCAGCGATGAAAAGAAGGGATCTTAAGTGACTCCCTTGTGGAACATCACTGTTGACTGAGAAAGTACTAGATCTCACGTTCTCCAGTCTGACGTCGTATTGTGTTGTTTTGATCAGGTATGAACGAATCCATTGAAGACATGAACCAGTTATCTCATTCTTGCACAATACTGACAATAGAGCGTTTAAATTGATTACGTCAAAGGCTTTAAAAATGTCAGGGTATATTGCGTCAATTTAGAAACCTTGCATCATCCACTGTGATGTTCTCGATTTAAACTCTGTTAGGTTCGTTACGGTTGAGCGTTTCTTAAGAAAACCATGTTGAACGTCCGAAGTCTTCGTTTCAATCCACGGGTAAATCTTATCGTATACAATACTCTCAAAAAGTTTGGGTATTGCAGAGAGAACTGCAATACCACGATAGTTTTCGACGGTGAGCTTTTAATCATTCTTGTGTATCGGTATAACATGCAAGATTTTTCAAAACATAGGGAATAATCCGGCACGAATCGATAAAGTGAAGAGGAAGAGTAAGGGTTTTTCGATTCTACTCACACATTTTTTCAAGAATGAGTTTGATATTCCATCAAAGCCACAACTTTTATATATGATATCGCTATTGTGAATTCGTGTTAGATTTCTACCGGTATTTGGCGTTCCTGTCCTATTTCTGCTTTGTTCAGAAGATACACAGCAGTGCTGCAATTTTCTGAAAGCACGGAATGAGAATGACTTTGAATTTCTATCAGTGTAGAAAGCTCAAGCTGACATGAATGGAGCCGAGACGTCAACAAATTCAAAAGCTTCTGATCGGCTCAGTCATTCTCATGCTTTCGTCGAGCTTTGTCGATATATCTGTCAGTCAGTTGAAAGCTCATTCGTGAACCAGAACAAACTTGTTTCGCTCGACTGCTACGATAGCGATTTTCGCTCTTTGTATTCGATCAGTGAATGCAGCTTTTGCATTCAATCAGTGTCAGCAAAAGTTGCTGACAATTTCGGTAGACATTTGTTTTTGCCATTTTTGCAATTGGAATTTGAAATCAAAACACGATTTGTAAACCGCTATGACTAAACGATTTTTCAGATGAGAGACGGGAGGCTTCGCAGGTTAGAAATTTCTTGCTGATGCAGTTAGCGACAATGACTTGAATAACCAAATAATTTGCCTATTTTTATGACGAATTATCTGTACATAGTGTTTTTTACTAACCTTTAAGTTTTTCTCAGATCATCCTTGTGATAAATAAAATGACCACCCCATGATTAATCCATTTTATTGCATGTTGTTTCTTCAGGAAAAGCAGCAGACGTTTATGCTGCAAATGCTGCTTTTCAAGCCACAGGTACAGATGGCTTGCCAAACCAGATACTTCTTCGCGAACTTTGACAGTTTCATGTGCTTGAAAATATCCGCGACCTTTCCCCTTCCTTTTGCCGTATAAAACTCCTGTCCGGGAAGCTGCTTGTAGTCGGCTTTGACGTAGGTTTCGTCGTCCATTACCACGCAGTCAAACTTCGTCAGCATCGCCGGGTACAGCCTCCGGGATCGCGCTTTGGCCGTCGTTTTTTGTTTATCATCGCGATTTGGAGTCACTACCTTCTTGTCAGTCGATAGTCGGGCTCGTTTTTTGGCTCGATGCACGGTTGTAGACGATACACTCAGCTTATTTGCGGCATCTCGGAGAGAGAGTTTAGGGTTGCGCTTGAAACTACCGGCAACTCTCTTTGTCGTCTCAGCGGCTCCCGGTTTTCGATTTCCCCCCGATCCAGACTTCCTGACTGTCGACAAACGTTCCTCAAACACTTTAATTACATTTGTACAGGTTGATTTGGCAACTTTTAGCGATTTTTCCAGCTTTGCGTGCGAGTAGCTCGGATTTTCGCGATGCGCGAGCAAAATTTTGATACGCTGCTCTTCTTCCTTGGACGGCATTTTGACAACTGAAGATTGAATTCCAAAATCAAAATAGGAGCAACATTCTACACACACACCTTCAAAATGAGGGGTGTTCAGGTTTTTTAAATGCAAAATTGAAAGAAATACGTCAAGTTGATATTGACCAAATTTTGACCATATCACCCTTTAGATACATCAGAATTGCCCTTCAAAGCTCTTAACCAAGAAATTTCCCAGTAACTACTCTCAGGAGCCATACTAAAGGATTTCCCAGAAAAACTTGTAGTAAAAATTAATCACCAAGTCCCGGTATATCCACCCTACCGGAACCGCTGTTGGCCCCAGTCAGTAGTCGATCGTGAGAGCCTATTTGTATTATGAATTTTCCATTGCGAAGCAAGCTAGAGATGTCTATGGAACCGGTGCCATTGGTTGGTGCTCGGCAATGTTCACATTTCTATGAAGCCGAATCGGGGAGGGTGCCGGAGGCACGTACACATATTCACTCGGTCCCATGCCCGGACACGTGTGTGCGCTATCAACAACAACAGCAGCAGCAACAATTATGGTGCTCTTGCCGCTGCTAAAGCAAAAAGGATTCTTTCAGGACACAACCCGGAGGGGGGTGGTGGATGGATATACGGATGGAAACTGTGACTTTGAATTGTTGGGACCCCTCGGTGTAGAATAGCACTGCTGCAGCACAGTACACACTAACTGGTTTTTAGTCGAACAGGAGGGTTCAGTTGGGAGCACACCTCACAACTCACAAACATTGTATGCCGAAACGTTTTCAGAATTTTCCCTGGGTGCTGCTCTCTGGGTGTCCTCTTTCACTTGTCGGTTTAAGGTTTTTTTTTTGTTTTTGGTTGGGTGGTTGGGCTGGTTTGGCTGAATTCGGATCCCGAGGAACGAGGGAAAAATTATATATCATTTATCTATTCAACTCGGGTGCAGATGAGGATTCATCGAGTCTCGGTCGGGATAAGTCCTGGAGACAAAGAGCACACAGCCGCGGGATAGGAGGGATATTCCCGAATGGAAGAGGGGTTGGCAGAAACCATTAAATGCAGAGAGTGGATGTTTCAGAGCTGGCTGTGCATAGCAGCAGAGCTGCTGCGTGTATGAAAACCGGGGAAGGATTGGAACTCTCGGGTGAATGAAAAACAAGAGCCTGGGTGCAGCAACGCCAGCCGAGAGTCGTCAGTGTCGGAAGAATCGAGGGTGGAAAATTACACAACCCTCTCGGCGACTGTCAACCATCGGAAACTTCCGCCGGTTTCCCTTCGTCCTTGTATTCTAGTTGGTTGGTCGACGGGTTTCTCCGGCACTTTGCCGCTACTTCATCCCTCGGCTAGAAACGTTTCACGCGCTGATAAACCTGACACACAGAGAATGTGCACCGCAATCGAAACTTCCATCCACTTCATCCAGTTTCGTTTCAGCCGGAAAGTGCCCCCTCAATCGTTGTTAGGTGAGGACTTTTAGGTGGGTCCTGAAGAGTTACCCCCAAACGGATGAAACAATCGTCGAATAGATAAAGCATCATATCGTTTTTTTTTTTGCTTCTCCTATGGTGCCGTTAGAAGAGCGAGATTCGGTCCCGGTCCATGGAAGCTTCGACATTTTAGCACCGGAATAGAACGCCATGGGTTTGGGAGTTGATCTACCATTTGTCCGCATGAGGTCTGACTTTGGCACATGGCGGAGCATTTAAAATAATGATAGTATCAAATCATAAAACTAGGTAAAAGAGTGCTCGGGATCAGTGGAGTTTAATCCTGGAAACGGGAAGCACTACTACAACAGCCGATGGTAGTAAGGGGGTAAATCAAATTATGTTTGATTATTAACAGAGTTTTTGAATGGTCCCGTGGACTGAACTCAGGGAAATCTCCGCTGGGAAAAGCTCTCAAAACAGGAATAAATTATACCGATGAATGTGACATAACATATGAAAGTTATAAAACCCAGCAAACGAAATGAGTGAGTATGTTGACACTCCTTCTATACTTGGTGTTTTGTCACGTCGGTCGCTTCGTATGCTCGGTAGCAAAGCTAAAATAGATGAACATCGCTTTGAAAATGCAACTTATCCCGGTTTGCTGCCAGTATGTAGTAGAAGGTTCTTTGAAACTGGATGACACCGGTACGAGTAACTTTTCCATGGCGATTACTCATTTGTGCTCTACTATTGCTGCTGGAAACGACACCATCCTCACTCACAGGTCGTCATTCTGTAACCGTCTGTTGGGGGTGTTTTGCAGCTACTAAAATGTCTTTATTATTGCATTTAACCAACCATTTCAATGAATGAATCGGATGGCTCTCGTTTGTTTGCGATTGAACCTTGCGGGAAATCAGCTTGGCAGGGTGATTGACGCCGAATTTCGTTATGAGTCGAATCGATTGGACATGAAAAAGTTTTTAAATATTCTTTCTTTCAGAACAGGGTTGCAAGGTCGAGGTTGATTGATTGGATTTTAAATTTTAACGAAGGGCAGGGTGGATAAAAATCAATAATTTTTTCAAAAAAATCAAAAAAATCAGATTTTTTTTATTTAAATCGGATTTTTTTGATTTAAATCAGATTTTTTTGATTTAAATAGGATTTGTTCTTAAATTGCATTTAAGGGAAATATTTAAGTATCCAAAGGTTCTTCCATCATGTGCAAAGCTGAGTTGTTATAAAACTCAGCTTTATAAAGGCTGTATAATTGATTAACTGGTTAATCGCCGCGATGAATTGTTTGATGTTATCATCGACTTTTTTCGGCGAAAATAAAAACGAAATTACTTGCCAGTTGGTCCAAACGTTTCGAGCTACTTTTGGCGTTTCGCTCCTCCTCAGTGGACCTTAAAATTAATTTTATTAATAGTATAATTTTCCATTTTACAAGAACTTATTATCTTACTTTATCTAGCGATCGTCGTACTGTTATTCGCTGTCTGTTGTTTGTTTTTGATGTTATGTTTACATTGATCTGTCAGTGTCTTGATCTTTGGTAAAATGGAGTTGTATGCTGATTTGAAGTTAATTGAATCTTTCTGTTTGTTAACAACGTCGTTGTCGCTCCTAATTTTGATGTGAAACATTTCTGCACAGATTCTGGTGTTGTACTTTGAGACTTTTTCTATAATTTTGGTATTTTTAAAATCAAAAACATGACCGTACTCGATACTATGTTGTGCAAGTCCGGTTCCTCCTATTTTTTTGTTTTTAACATCGTTTTTATGTTGTTCCAATCTTTTATGTAAGAATTGACTTGTTTCTCCAATGTAGGATTTTTCACATCCTCCACATTTTATGTTATAAACCACATTTGCTGTTTTATCTTTTGGTATTTTGTCTTTAGTTTTTGTGAAAATAGTGTTCTTAACTTTGTTTAAAGATTGGAAGGCTACATTAATATCGTATTGTTTAAAATATCTGGCTATTGAACACGAAACGGATGGCAGAATCAAATTTCTGGATATGATCGTTCGACGGGAACAGCAAAGTTTTACAACAGAGTGGTTTCCGAAGGACGAGAAAGGCCGATATTTGGATTTTGGATCTGTAAGTCCATTTTCACACAAAATTAACACAGTGGTAGCATTAGTTGATAGAGTTTTAAAATTGTCTAATGTGAACTATAGAGAAGGAACACTAAGAACAGTACAGAATATTTTAAAGATAAATAACTATCCTCAACAACTTGTTACAAAAATTATAAAAGAACGAACCCACAAAATGTACAACAGTCTGAGTGAAACAAAAAATGAGCAACCCAAAAAGGACCCCCCCCACTGAGGAGGAGCGAAACGCCAAAAGTAGCTCGAAACGTTTGGACCAACTGGCAAGTAATTTCGTTTTTATTTTCGCCGAAAAAAGTCGATGATAACATCAAACAAAAGGCTGTTTAAGTGTAACATTCATGATTCATGATTTTAAACATTCATCAAAGACCAATGCTTTTCAAATTAAATCCACATCGTTTCGATTTAGTATCTAACGCCTCGAAACGATTGACGGTTGTCTTGGAAAATTTTGTTAAGTTTCTTCGTAAGCTTACTCCTTTGTTATGCATGTTTTCCACTGTCCTCGTCAAATTTTATAATTTGAAAACAAATTTTCAAAATTTTTTTTTAATGAAAACGGTTAATTTCATTAACAAATGGGCAATTCTTTTACTGAATGAAAATATTATCGAAATTCACCAAACACTTTTTATGGACGGACTACGAGTTAGATTTTAGCACTCAATCAACCTTCTTTTTCTCTTGGTTCAGAGGAATCAAAAGAACAAATAAATGGAATAAATTCCAATTCATAACTTTTAAAAACATTGAACATTGAAATTCAAGTAAAAAAAAATGAAAAATCAGATGATTTAATAAAAAAAGGAAAGAAAATTGATTTCAGTTTGCTTGAAAGAAATGAACAACAATTATTTTGAGTAGACTTAAGCGGACATTGTTTGCCAATGTCAACTTCATATAAAAATATATTCATTGATTTAAAGTTGAGTGATATTTATGAAGTATGTCCATGTGGACATTATCCCAACTCCAACCCTATTCTACGTGGACAAGCATTCGGCATCCTCGTCAATCACAACTTTCGGAATATCACAAAGAGCAAGAAAAAAAAACAAAATTCTTTATTCCCGATTCGATGCAAAAACGTGGACAAATGAAACAAAAACCATTCCATACTCACTAAATTTCAGGTATTTTATTCACTGAAGAACTTTGATTTAAATCACTGATCAAAATCAAGTGATTTAAATCGTGATTTAAATCATAATTTAAATCACTTTGATTTAAATCAAATCCACCCTGACGAAGGGTATACATTGAATACTCATTTTAACAAAGTTAAAGCTTTTTTTGGATACTACCTAAACGTTGTTTATAGATTACCACTCAAATGGAATGCAGACACTCCTGCAGATACATTTTCTGGCTGATGATCCGTAAGCAATATGAATGTCGCTTTTTTAGCCACAAGAAAATATTGTCTGTTTCACGCGATATTCATTTGCGAATTTCAACAGCTTACTGTGTTTACAAATTAAGTTAAAACTAACCAATTTTCACCGTAATATTCTTTGCATCTTTTTTTCAGGTTGAGAAAATGTTTTGTTAAAAAAAGCACATAATGTCCTGTTCAAACATTGTCATTATATCCTACAAAACTAACGAAATTTTGTAAATGTATTTTGTATGTTTGTTTCCATCTTTGAAATGTCGTTTGTGTTAACACCGTAAATAACAGCAACAATATTCACATCCATCCTGTGTTTTGTGTTTGTGTGTGTCCACTAACTCTAACTCACCTTCTTCACCTCACTTTGCACGGTTTGCAGAATAACAGCGCACGTGGCCAATCACCATTCCCTCCTGGTCCTCCAGGGCAAAATCCTGGCAGTTACCCCCCGCCACCTCAACAGCCGCCTACTACTCAAGCTTCGGGACCGGCTGGGCCAGGCAGCCAGCAACAACCAGTTGGTGGTGGTCCTCCACCGCCACCCCCCGGCGGACAGCAACAACCCGGAAGTCAACCACCCCCGGGTAGTCAACCGCCCGGAGGACCAACAGGTGGTGGTCCACCCCCGCCGCCACCAACCCATTCGGTCGGGCAAGGACCGCCGCCGCCGCCACCGGGTGGCCCCCAGCAACAGCAGTATACTCCCTACCAGCAGCAGCGATATCCTCCGACGCCGCCGGGGCCAAATTCGGCCCCGAATCATCGGTCCCCATATCCGCCGCCACATCAGGTACGTTTTGTTTATGTTCTATGTTTGTTTTGTGTTTTGCTTCTTCAACCCCCTTTCGAAGCTGTGTGTTTCTCATCCGGAATGCTTTGATTTTGAGGTAATGAATCTAACTACTTTACCGTCAATCTCGATTGGAGTAAACATATCACAGTTTTAAGTCACCCTGGTCGGCAGCGCAGTGAAAAGCCAGCCATTACAGTACAAATACTTAATCCGACTGGAATAAAAATTAAAATACATAATCATAAGGCCGAAACATATTTCAAATTCTTGTCACTAGGAGTTGGATCATCGCAAGCGAAGGGACATTTTTTTAACATTATTTTTTTAACTTTTTTCTTTTGATATGATTTTGTTACTTATTCGATAATATTTTTGTTATAAAATGGAAATATTTTTTCACCATGGGTGCACGGAATCACCTCATTTTTGCATAGTTGACGATTGCGCGTATTAAATGAATATTTGAAATAAATATTAAAAAATTGAAATACATTACCAACCCTAATAGAATTTTTTGTTAAATGTTTATAGGTTTTTACCACGGTTGCACGGTTTCACTTCAATTTTGTCGTAGTAGATATTTTCTAGCACCACCGCTCTGAAGTTTTTCAAGATGTTGCTTATAATCATACCTGATATTGTAGGTCTTAAAGCATAATTCTTCTATAGAGGAAAGTCGGGTAAGACGGACACATCGGGTGAAACGGACAACATTTCAAAAATTACGATGTTTGGCACAAATCTAATGATGGGCAAATGTTTGCCGAAGTATATCAACACTTTCGAGACCCATTGTTGATTTACAGCAAATAAGGTCTCGTAATAGTAAACAAAATAAACAAAAACTTTGAGGATGCACCATTTGATGTAATTTTCTCTACTAAGAAAATACTCCATAACTCGCTACATTATCGGAAATTTCATCGGTTTTCAACGATGGAATGTTTATTATGCTTCTCATTGACCACCTGGAGTAAACTCAGCAAATTTTGGTCAACGAGCTTGAGAAACAACGTTTAAAAAAATGTTGCTAAGTCGAGTAAGACGGAAACTTAAAGGTCGGGTAAAACGGACACGTATGTTTCTCCAGGTATTTCTAATTTTTCAACGGTCTGATCCTCCAAATGCCTTCACAAGTCCCTGGCAAGAGCAATTATCGACCAAAAAGCACTCTGCATCCCAAACAGGCCATTAAAACTGTTAAAAGTAGATCCCCGGTAAAAGAAGCGCTTATAAAATACGGTATTCCGAAAACCACCCAATGTCGCTAAAGGATTTTGACCAGTTGTTTCCGTTTTGGTTTATAAATGTTCTCAAATGTTCAATTTACAAAATTATGTACTTCAACAGAAATTTTTCCGGCAATATTTACCTTTTTTAAGCAGTGTCCGTTTTACCCGACCATTTAAAAAAGTGTAATTTGCAAGCATATTTTAACAACCTTAACTGCTCATCTGAACGAGAACTGCGATAAAACAGCAATATCTTATTTTCAATTGCGATTCTACCTTAGGGTGTCCGTCTTACCCGACTTTCGCCTAAGAAGAGCAATTTACCATGGGTGCACGAATTCACTTCCATTCTTCCAAAATCTACTTTTTGTGCATGATAAAGGTAAAGAATAACGGCATTTATGGATTCGAAAGAAAATATGTGTTTTTTACATGGTTCTTCACTATGGATGCACGGATACACCGCATTTTCATCAAATATTGATTTTTTTTGGAAAAGTATTTTGACAAATCTAAACCAAACTGAAAATACGGTGAATTATTGCACCCATAGTGGAGAACCATGTGTATAAAAAATTTTTTTTTTTTCTAATCTATAAATGCCGCTATTCTTTACCTTAAGCATGCAAGCAAAATATTGATTTTTGATGAATGGCAGTGAAACCGTGCACCCATGGTAAATTGCTCAACTTAGGCCGGAACAAATCTCAAATCTATCTTTTGTCACTCGGAGTTAGAACATCGCGAGGGGGGGATCATAAAAAATAATGGGAAAAACAAATAAATTGGAATAAATTGCACGAAGCTTGTATGCAACAGAATTGCATAAATAAATCAAGTAGTTTCTTATCGAAAAATTCAATAAAATCAAGAATATAAAAGGCCCCATCCCATAACTCCCATCTTTAAATATTTGTTTCATGGTCTTGTAATCTTTCGGATATTTGAATTTTTGAAATTCAAATTCCGCCAAAAATAATACTAATACCAAAAATACATAATAAACAAGGAAATTGATTTCTTACACCATTTTCTTACTTAGGATTATCAAACAAACTCATTAAATATTAAAAAACTGACAAAATTTTCAAAATAAATCGGAAAGAATGTTTCAAATCAATGCTGTTTGCGGTAAGTCATAGCTAAATTGTTCAAAATAATGTTCCTTATTCTGAACAAGACATTTGCTTGATTTTTTAAATTTAAGTGCATGTTTGTATTGTAATATAGTTTTCTTAGGATGGCTGAAAGTAGTAGGCCGAAACGTCAGAAGAAATATTTTTACTTGATTTCAAATTCATCGAAAGGCATCGACCTGAAAAGCCAATTAGCAGTTTACTTTTCAAATTTAAAATCAATATTTCCGAAACACCAGAAAAAGGATGCGAATCAAAATTTCGAATAAAGCTTCGGACATAAAAATTAATGCACAGAGATAGAATACATAAAATATAACACCAGATTTTTAAAAAAATCTGAATTCTCAAATAACTGTTAGATCGGGTAAAAATTTTTAGAAAATGATAATGATTGTTATCTATCATTCATCTTAATTTACATTTAATTTCTTCTTTTTCAATTGAAGGATTTATAAAAAAAATACCCTGTACTTTTTTTAATTTAAAAAAAAATCGCGATTTGAAATTTGAATTCTTGATTAGGAAAAATATCAATTTTGAGCTTAGGATATTCGATAGTTGATAACTGAATTTTATTTGATCAAAAAAAGAAAATATTAAATTGTGCAAGTGATCAAAGCCAAATATGAAATCTTTCTCTTCATAAAATTCTTCCAGTTATCAAAATAAACGCTAAAAAGGTTAATTTTAAAGCTTGAAATTATAACTTTGTATATTTATAATACAAGATGTTTAATCATACTGACGAAGTACAGATTTCGAAATGATCAAATCGAAACTAATAAAATAAAAATTAACTCTTATAAATTTTCAATCGAAAGTTTTTAAGTTTTAAAATTCAAGCTCAGAATGTTTTGTCGCTTTCAATTGAAATATTGGGTCCCGGAAATGACGAAAGGTGTAAACTGCGTTTTTCTTATGAAAAAAATATTGTCAAAGGCTCACAAAAAAAATGTTTTTAGAAAACAAAAATTCAGAATAAAAAAAATCAAACTCATAAAAAATATTCCATAAAATTGAAATAATTTAACTTTAAATTCGGTGAATTTATTTGAAAATTGAAAGAAAATATGAAGATGAAACAGATAAGTTTTTTTTATATTTTAGAAGGAATTTCTTTATTTCAAAAAACTCGTCTGACCATTTTACAAACTTATTAATAGCATTGATAACTCAAGGGAACAGCACTTTGGTGCCTGTGATTTAATGATTGATTTGATAGATTTAAGCGTCCTGAACTCGAGTCTTTTGTCAAAGTTTGTCTATCAAGTTTAATTTTTGTGATATTTTATAAGCTTTAAAATGTATGAGTTTTGAGTGGTGTCAATCATTGGTAACTTATGAAATAGCAACTCTACGCTAAAGGAAAATCTGATTTTGAATTTGTTTATCATACCTATTTAATTTAATTAAGGAATAATATTTGAAAGATGATGATGCAAGATCTGAGAAAGTAAAATTCTACTGGTTTTTTAAATTCGAACAGATATTATTACAAGTGCTTCTAACATAATTGAAAAATGTTTTGAAAAAACATTCCATTGAACAAAATTTGTTCAAACCTGCAAAACGATTATATTTTTCCTTTCAAAATCCCATACAAACTTCAGGCTCATTGAGCGACCCCTTCCCGTGGTCCGATCTGGCCCAAATTTGGCATGAGATCTTGTACTAGGCCCAGGTTCAATTTTAGCCTGCAGCGTATAACTTTTTCAAAAGTCGGGTCATTTGGGGCAGTCTAATGTACATGTACATGTACATATGCCGTACATACATGTACGGCATATGTACATTGTAGTGTCGTAAAATACAATGTCTTAAGCCTAGGGCGAATTAAAACAAATTTCCGACGAAAATTTCTAATTTTTTTGTTAACATTTTTTTAACACCTTTTAAGATCAAGTCTCGCTCCGGGTTTTTCGCTCGGGGTGTTTTCGCTAGTGTGTTTAGTGTGTTTTGGAATGTGTTTTTGGATGAGGGTGCCTAACCAAAGCGGAACTGCAGATTGGAATGCTACAGCTTTCATTACGTCGTATAAAACAAAATGTAAACAAACAGTTTTTTTACGAAAAAATACAAAAACTTACATAAATCAGTCGCAACTTCTTTCCATTTAGGATAATTGTTGCCTAGACAACATATTCTATATGTAATATACAAATTTTAAAGTTGTTTTGATAACTTTTGCAGCAGATTTCTGTGAATTCTTAAGATGTTCATACGACGTAATGAAAGCTCACGCGAGAAGTAATTTTCCTTCACTACGTTGAAAATTTTATTTGAAAAAAATCTCCATGGGGGGGGGGGGGTAAACCCCTAACTCTCCTCCCCCCCCAACGTTTGTACGGCCTTGTTACAGTTTAGAGACAAAACAGACCAATAAAATTGGAAGTCAAGTACTTGAAGCGCCACACAGCGGTCAATCCGAGAACTTTTTCCTCAAATCTTCATGATGCTTCGAAAATCGATAATTTTATAACGAATGACACACTTCTACCCACCAGAAATCAACTAGGGATCATTGTTTTAAATGAAGATTGCGAATAAAACTAAAAGAAAAAATTATATCTAGTTTTAGTTATAGGGTTGTGAATTTTACCAGTCATTTTGACTGGTCACGGTCCCAGTGTTCATGGTGAAATTTATTTCGCTTATTAAAAGAGCTAGTGAAATAAAAAATACCCAGATTTGTAGAGATTCAAAATTCATGAAAAGTCGTATTTTTTGCGAATTTTTAAAACTAAGTATTTAAAAGATATTCAACAAACAAAGTGTCTAACCAGTCATTTCGACTGGTGCGGTCTATCTAGTGTTAAACGACATGATTTGAAAGTATGAGCATCCGATGATTTTTTATTAAGACATCAAATTTCAATTCTCAAAATACCTGACAAAAACGGCGGCAGTCTTGTTCTTTACATTGCCTCAATATGATTTTACCGTTTTGAGAAACGCTTGCTATTTTTGCCCAATTTCTACAACTAGGTTGCCTATAATACCAGGACAGTTGTCCTAAAGTCTGCTTCATTTAATATTGGAACAAATTCTTTTGCTCATTGTAGCGCTCCTAGTGGACGGATTTGGAAACTTTTTTCACCCACGTGTCGGGAAATTCATTACCTTTCACCATGTATTTATTTCATAACACCAAACGATAGCATTTTGTAAACAACCGCCATGGAAGCCGAACGGAGAGATCAAATTGTGCACAGTTTTCTTGAAAATCCATTGTTGTCGGCATCGAAGCTAGCTGAACAGCTTAAAATGCCCAGAAATACCGTATGGCGTGTTATCAAGCAGTACAAGGAAACATTGACGACGGCTCGGAAGCCGCATTCGAAGCGTCGGAGTGGAACTGTCGACCGGAAACTGCGTGGGAAAGTCATCAAGGCTGTCAAGAGGAATCCCAATCTTTCAGACCGCGATTTGGCCAATAAGTTCCAGGTCGCTCACAGTACGGTGCGACGAATTCGTCTCCGGGAAGGAATAAGGTCATTCCGAGCCAGCAAACAGCCAAATCGGACGCTGAAGCAGAACAATGTGGCCAGAATCCGTGCTCGAAAGCTGTACGACCAAGTGCTGACCAAGTTCGACGGATGTAAAGTCTGCTTCATTTAATATTGGAACACAAACAATTGCGTGTAGTTCAGTCATTTATTAACGAATTCATAATTTGTTTTTCATACAAATGTAGCATTTTCTTTACTCTTTCATAAAAAAAAATTAAAAAAATTATTCATTGCTGTTTCGAAGAAATTCTCGTACTCGTACTCGTAAGAAAACTGTGCACAATTTGATCTCTCCGTTCGGCTTCCATGGCGGTTGTTTACAAAATGCTATCGTTTGGTGTTATGACATAAATACATGGTGAAAGATAATGAATTTCCCGACACGTGGGTGAAAAAAGTTTCCAAATCCGTCCACTAGGAGCGCCACAATGAGCAAAAGAATTTGTTCCAATATTAAATGAAGCAGACTTTATCATAGCCGGATTGACCCGCTTTCGTCGAAATACGGTTTCTGGAGCATCCTTCGATATTGTTGATATCTTTCGAATGCAAAACCCAACGGAATCTGCCTAAGCTTCCCTCCCGCGCCGATTTTTGGTGTCACCCCCGACAAATTCCAACTGGAGCTTCCCGGCTCGGAAGCAATTTAGATTTATCGCATCTGCACCCGGTTGCAATGCTGCAGGTACAAATTGCACTGACGGAGACCGTATGGTTCCTCTTAATATGTAGAGCACCTTGATACGATAACGCTTCCATCCTCGGAAATACCCATTACAAGATTCACAGCGGCCACTTTCAACTTGCTTCGTTCACTTCCGCGCACCTCAGTTTCAAACCCGAGACGAGCATCAATGTCGAAGAATTTGAATCACGACGTGCGAAGATGCTATATTTGCCATAACCAAACGGCGCGCTAGCTTCACCCGTTGAAGAAGAACCACTATGTAAGATGCCATCAGAAATTCATGAACCCATCAGTCCAACCAAAGTTCGTTCTCCATACGGGCTCTTAGATGGCGCTACCTTCACATTCAGCTACGTTCCAGATTTGCAGAGACTGGTTGAATGGGAGGGGCAAGGAGAACATTAATCGTCTTATGCCGGGCCGAGACTCAGGACGACCAAGCCTGCAACTTATACTTGCTACTTTTGTCCAAAGTTTAGCCGCCCCTTGGTATGGTTTTGCGGTAAATTAAACGTGATTCCAGCCCCGAATTCTGTTGCCATGGCTTTCGCTGTTTTGGGAGACGATAAATCATCGTGGAGCTGATAGGATTTGTTTGTTGTTCAATGTTCGGAAACTGCTTACCAAGAAATGTTTAGGAAACTCTGTTTCAAAAGTTTGAATTTTAAGAGTTTAATATTGGGTCTGGCCGGATTGTAAATTTGAATTTTGTTCGAAATATTTATTTATTTTTGAGTTCTTTGTTACAAGTATTTAAGGATGAATTTGATCAATTAGTAAATAGGTATTACAAGATTCGTGTAAAACAATAGTTATAGTGGAAACTTATTCCAATGGATCCATTTCTTTCTCACTAATCTAACTCTCACTTAGAACTCTATGGAGCCACTGCATGCCAAAAGAATAGTGAAGGAAAATTAAATTAAACGCACATGGAATACTGTTTAAAAATAGCAATTTAATATTTATTTAATAAAACTTGAATTGCTACCTCCTACATTTATAAAGCTACAAAATAAACAACTTAACGTTGTAAACTAAAAGTTCTTATAAAGTCTGCTTCATTTAATATTGGAACAAATTTTTTTGCTCATTGTGGCGCTCCTAGTGGACGGATTTGGAAACTTTTTTCACCCACGTGTCGGAAAATTCATTACCTTTCACCATGTATCTATGTCATAGCACCAAACGATAGCATTTTGTAAACAACCGCCATGGAAGCCGAACGGAGAGATCAAATTGTGCACAGTTTTCTTGAAAATCCATTGTTGTCGGCATCGAAGCTAGCTAAACAGCTTAAAATGCCCAGAAATACCGTATGGCGTGTTATCAAGCAGTACAAGGAAACATTGACGACGGCTCGGAAGCCGCATTCGAAGCGTCGGAGTGGAACTGTCGACCGGAAACTGCGTGGGAAAGTCATCAAGGCCGTCAAGAGGAATCCCAATCTTTCAGACCGCGATTTGGCCAATAAGTTCCAGGCCGCTCACAGTACGGTGCGACGAATTCGTCTCCGGGAAGGAATAAGGTCATTCCGAGCCAGCAAATAGCCAAATCGGACGCTGAAGCAGAACAATGTGGCCAGAATCCGTGCTCGAAAGCTGTACGACCAAGTGCTGACCAAGTTCGACGGATGTATTCTGATGGACGATGAGACCTACGTGAAGGCGGACTTTGGGCAAATCTCAGGTCAAAAATTTTATTTGGCGACGGCTCGGGGGGATGTACCTGCAAAATTTAAGTTCGTGTTTGCGGATAAATTCGCCCGCAAGTACATGATTTGGCATGGGATATGCAGTTGTGGACAGAAAACCAAAGTCTTTCTCACTGACAAGACAATGACATCAGAAGTCTACAAAAAAGAGTGCCTGCAGAAACGGATTCTGCCGTTTATTCGTGCCCACGACCGTCCAGTAATGTTTTGGCTGGACCTCGCAAGCTGCCATTACAGCAAAACGATTATGGAATGGTACGCAACGAACGGGGTCAGCGTAATACCGAAGGACCTCAACCCCCCAAACTGCCCCCAGTTCCGGCCGATAGAGAAATACTGGGCAATCACGAAGCGGAGGCTTAAGGCAAAGGGAAAACTTGTTAGGAACATGACTCAAATGAAGAACTGGTGGAATCAAATCGCCAAAACGGTGGACGAAAAGGGTGTGCGCCGCCTAATGTGCCGTATTACGGGAAAAGTACGAGAATTTCTTCGAAACAGCAATGAATAATTTTTTTATTTTTTTTTATGAAAGAGTAAAGAAAATGCTACATTTATATGAAAAGCAAATTATGAATTCGATAATAAATGACTGAACTACACGCAATTGTTTGTGTTTCAATATTAAATGAAGCAGACTTTAACGGTGAAACCTGCCTGACTCTGATACAACCAAAAAATGAACCGAACTGATCCGAACTAGAAAGATACAGGTGTTCGAAAACAGCTATTTTTTTCGTAGTTTTTCCAATATAACTCGTTTAAGTCTGAATATTTTTATTAAGTGTAATCCAAAAAACTGTTCAAGTTTGAATCACTCAAAACTCTTTAAAACATACTTTGCTTGAATGAACTCGGCCTGAAAAGATATCGTTAAAAAACTGAAAATTTTGAATAAAAAATATTTTTTTTTATTTTGAACCCTGTTGAGTTAGCTTCTATGACGTTGTTGTCTTCAACAAAATTGCTACATTTTTTTACAATCTAAAAACTTGCCAAAGACCCGATTGCTCTAAAATGAAAATTACAATAAATAATTTTTCTATCTCACTGCTAGGTGATTGAATCATTTTTATCGAAAGCTCATTTAAAGTGCTTTGAGTGTAGGTAAAATGTCTCGAAGACACTATGGGTCTAAAACGCTCCGTTTTGGCGTAAACAATTTTGATCACCTTTTTGCATCGTTTTCCCCTGTGTGCGATGGTTGAAATCTTAAAATTTGGGTCGAAATCTGGTGAACTTTGCTTAAGATTGCCAGAAGTTCTCCCGCACGTATCCGGACCGAGCAAATCTGGGCTATTTTATTTAAAACCTGGCCAAATTCGGGCATTCTTTTTCCAAATTTTCAAACCCATATTAAGGAAAATTATATAACAATTAAGGAACTATTCAATTTATCAAGAGAAAAACATTTAATCATTATTTTTTCATCGAAAATCATTTGAATCGTATTTCAGGCTCCCAAAAATTCGTTTCTGTTTATTTTAATCAATCTAGCTTAAAAAATTTCATTTTTTGGGCGTAAAATTGAAAATTATAATGATGCAGTTTGAATTTTATGTTTAATTTTCAAAAAAAAAAAAATGTGAATAAATCCGGACAAAATCAGGAATTTTTCAACAAAACCTTTCTCTTTTTTCTATTAAACATCAGGGCTAGTACTAGTACGGGTTAAATCAAGTAATATGGCCATTTTAATTTTATGTTTTTTTAATTATAATAATACTCTTTTAGTAAGCCTTTAATTTCGAAAGAAATATCCAAAATTAACCCAATTTTCAAAAATAAAAGTAAATGATCAAACATTTCAAATTAGGTCAATTCGGATTTATGCAAACTTGATGCTAGTTAAAGGCCTTAGTTTGAAATTCGGATCTTGAAAAACTACAATATTAATAATGATGAACAATACGCCAAAACATTCCCTGCAATTTCTTTATAAGAAGTTACATGTTATTACTTTAATTAAAAATCAATTCCTGCGGTTAGTTTTTTTTAAATAAGTTTTCCAAAGTTCAAAACTTGCAAAATAAACTCGAATTTTACTTAATTTTTGTCTATTTTAGCTGGATTGTGTAAACGAAATGACTGGTTAAATTTAAAATCGAACTAGCAATCAAAATATAAGCCTGTGATCTTTTGCATTTTAAATTCCTTACCGAAATAGTCATTTATTTTTATTGTGGAAGTCATTTACGAGCCGAACCGGAATTTGAATTTTGATGTACATAACATAATTCTGAATTTTGAACCTGAACTCAAAATTTGAATTTTCAATCCGTTTAAGAATTCCAATACGTTTTCTGAAATGTACATAAAAACGATTTGTGAATTAAGAAATATATCCAGAATTATAATTCGGATGTTTTGAGTTTCAATGATTATTCTTTATTTCCATAAATAATTTCTAATCCCACTTGCAAATTTAAATAAAAATAAAATTTCAAATGATGAATCTGTATCGCCATTTTGAAGCTTCGTTATGTTTGAATTTTGCATAAGAATAAAGCTCATGAACTTCGAATCTGAAAATGAAACATAAACTCAGATTGATTTCGGTATTCGGAATAAATGTTAACTAAAGGTAAAAAAATCGTTTTCGAAGTTTTCGAGTTTCGAAAATCGTGGATTAAATTTTGAAGGAAATGTAAATTTAATCGACGATTTCACAGCTATTCATTTCAGCCGAAAGTCAAGAATTCTAAACTGGATACATTATCCGAAATTTGAAAACACAAATACAAACTTTCCGCATGTCGACTAGATTTGGAAGTTGGATCACTAGCTGAACATTTTTGTCATTCTTTTCCTTGAAGTAATACAACTTCTTCAATTCACAACTTTTTCTTCCACGTTAGATTTTCTTGGCCCTATATGAATTTTTTCTTGTCTCGTCAAGGTCTTTCGAACCATAAATTGCAAATGAAAACCAAATGTTCATAATCTCCGTTGGAAAAAAACCTAAAACTTTTTGGGATTACTATTTATTTTTAACATTCCCGACATAATGTAAAAAAAAATTTTTTTTGACACCGATAAGAACATGGGAAGGGGTTAACAATATTTTTATTCATTTAAGAAGTACCTTTCGCTTTTAGGATTCAAAGATTAACTTCTGAAAATAGGAGAAAATTCAATTAATACATTTTATAACATTTTGGCAGAATTTTAGAATATTATAAGGATATTGAAAATAAAGATTTGATTTTCAATAATCAACTCGAAGATCGCGAGTAATTTGGTTTTCTCAGAAAAAAGTTAAATATTCTTATTGTTTATCTTTCCAAGTTCTGTAATGACAGAGAGTTTTGAACAAATTTCAAAGAAAATTCAAACCAAAATCTTCAATTATTTTTTTAAGATTTAGTCAAAACATTTGATGGCCCACGATTCTCCACCATTTTTCATAATAGAAAAAAGATACTTTTTTTTTAAAACAGTCAGAACTCGAAGAAATTAAATGATTTTAAAAAAGCCAATTGAGCCCTTAAAAATGTAAAAAACCTTGCCATTTATATGCTTTCTTTTTAAAGAAATAATGAAGCAATGAAAAAAGTGGCCCATGATACCCTACACTCTCCTATATTTTTTCTATGAAATTTTCAAAAATATTGTGGAATTACATTTTTTGATTAAATATCTCTCTCAATGCTTTATTCAATTGAGGGTAATGGATAGATTCAATTACATTTTTTTTTGTTTTTCATTTTGTTTGGCAGCTATCGGTGAAGGATATGATTCGAAATTGGTTAAATTTGGTTTTAAAATTTCAAACGCCATACCACCGATACGGAAAATGATAGACAAAATTTGAAAAATGATTTGAATTTATGCCGCCACAATCTTGCAAAATCAATTATCAACCTTTTTAAAACCGAACAACGATATAATGCCGTTTAGTACAATGGTTGAATTTGAAGCCGTGATGTTTGGCTTTTTAATATATACTAAGTCCTGAAAAATTTGCCTTAGATGCGCCATAATGTTTCAAAATAAAAAAAAAGCGTTAAACCTATGAGTTCAAATTAATATCATAACAAATTTAAAATGGTTTCATTATTCATGATTTAATCAACAAACATCTGTTAAAATTTGGTCAATATCTCTTCTACTTACAATTTTATAGCTTCTAGCTGACATACACCTTCTGAACATAATGAATATTGTACAAATTAAATATTTAAATATTGATTTTTCGTAGGCATTATTTCAAATAAATTTCAGCATTTGAAAATGAAAACTGAAGCTGGAGTTTCGTTTTTCTATACAAAGATGATTTCGTCTTTTTTTTAGCGAACCCTGATCCTTAAATTTGTTTTCCAAGATCTGAATTTTTTACTGTGTTTTTATAAGTTTTATAAATTCTTTTATTATGCCAATATCTATGTTTTATTGGTATGGATTCTCCACCCTTTCCCTCTTTCAAAGTAAGAAGGGGCTCTCGAAAAACCATAAAAACATTGTTAGTATCCAAACAACGTCACATGTCACACTCGGCTCCGTCTGTTTGATTAGTTTTCGAATTATACCAAATAAAATATGAAATAAAACTTTTCTACTTTCATATCCGCTCCGATCTGAAATTATTCGTACCCTCTCTCAACCTCTCTTATAAACTTAGTCATTTTTGCTTGATAAGTGCTCGATTGGTTAAAACGTCTCTAATAAAAAAAAGTGCTCGATTTATGCACATAGGATGTATGTAAAATATTGTAAAGCAGCCTTTCTCCCTCTTCCTATCACCTCACTGGAAGGGGGGAGGGATATCAAAGATTCAGGAGAAAAAATTATCGTGCCCTTATAACCTCCTATGCCAAATTTTGTTCCATTAGCTTGACTTGTTATTCAGTTTCACAAAAAATGTATGGAAGCCCCCCTCCCTTTTTCTTTTTCACCGTTGGAAGTAAAGAGGAATGATAAATATTTATTGAAACATTTCTCGTACCCTAAAACCATCCCACGCCAAATTTGGTTCTATTTGCTTGATCAGTTTTTGAGTTATGTAAAGAACTTTAAGAAAGCTTCCCTCCCACTTCCTACCCCCCTATTGGAAAGAGGTCTCAAATATTCATACAAATATTTCTCGTACCCAAATACCCTTCCATGCTATATTTGGTACCATTTGCTCGATCGGTTCTTGAGTTATGCAAACATTTGTCCATTGTTTGGGAGGTCTTCCTTTAACCCATTCGAGACGGATTGCACACCGTGTGTGCAATGACTTTCCGAGGCTATAAGACCGATTGCACACCGTGTGTGCAATGGAAGTAGTTTTAACTTTTTCATGATTTCGAATAAACTAGAGGACCAATTTTGATGGTTCTTGAACCAATACAATGTGTAAAGCATAGGTAAACGTAATTTGGCATTGGTTTCACTGTGCATGTAAATGTTTTTCAAAATATATGGGGATGAAAATGACTAAAAAATTAGGCAGCGCAGACAGAATTTCGTTTCTTCGACACAGACAATAGTTGGCTATTTGTGTTGTTGTTGTGGAAGTGTGCGTCGGTGATTGTTTAGGCTATGTTAAGGGAAGAATAACTGATGTTGATATTCATCTAGAACCTGTCCTATAGCGTTTGTGTGAATTAAGTATTGTTAAGTCTTAGTTTAAATTCTCAAGCTTCAAAGCGTGCTATTGGGTTCATCATTTCCCTTGACGGGGAATTTTTAAGTAAATTCTACTTTCACAAAGGTGTTTTGGAACCTGTATCTTATAGTTGAAAACACTGTTCGCGGTAGCTATTCAATAAAACGAATGATAAAAAAAGCTAAACAATACTTACTTTTAAACAATTTATTTGAAAAATAAAATAAATTAAATAAACTTTAGCTCTATGGAGTTTGCAAATAATATCATCATCAATGATTTTAATGTTTTTGCATGGAATGTTTCGAACAATAAATTAATGATTTTTTTAGTAAATTTTAGTTTTATATTGTACTTACATTTTTGAAATTTTAACGTTCTATTCGATGTGCTTTTATGAAATGTAGAAGAAATCACCCTTCTTTCAAGGTGCTATTCAGTAAAATATACACAAAATTATGTGATAAACACTGGATTTTAAAATCTATACTTTTTATGAAATATAATCCTAAATTATCACAAGAATTAGTGAGCTGGACTTACAAAGTTAGACAACTTAAATAGTTCTCGAATAAAAAAAAAATCCACAGAAAAAAAATTTGAGTACCGACAAAGTCCTGACATGGCCCTTAATTGCGAAAAAAGAAACATTTTCATTGGAAAAAGATTAAAAAAATCTTGATAATTATTGCTTAATAAGATAATAAACCAGATTACATAATATTCTTTGCATTATATTCTTTCTTTTATAACCAAACAAAAATTGAAACGAATGATGAATATGATTGAAATGGTGTATTTTTATTTTTTTACCCATTGCACACCGTGTGTGCAATGCGGCTCCTGGAAATAATTTTATTACGAGGAGCGGACTGCACACACGGTGTGCAATGGACATTTTTTCGGAATTTACGATTAATTATTGGAAATTTGAATGTGTTCATGTTTTTCAGATAAAAATTGATCGAATCAAAGAATAAAAATTTTTCGCTCCTGGGGGTCGCGTTCGAAAAAAGTCGCCGTCTCGAATGGGTTAAGGGGTGGTTTCTCAAACCATAGTAGAAACTTCCTCGGCCTCTAATTCCCTCACCTGCCAAGCTTCACGCTAATCAAATCAATATTTTCCGAATCTATAGGGAACAGCAATGCAATATGAGAAAAAAATTTACAAAAAAATAAGATAAATCCACAAAAATGACAGAATTATAAAAAATACAAAAATAACAATAACTTTTTCATTTTTGCCATCTTTTTAAATTTCGTTATTTTTTTTTAATTCAACCGTTTTTGTAATACTGTCAATTTTATTTCTAATTTGGTCTTATTCGAAATTGAATTTTTTATCAAATTTTTTAGCTTTATATTGTTTTTAGAAACACTATTGAAAAATGACTGAATCACCCTAGCGAAAAATTAAACGAACACACACATATAGGATCTCAGCGAAACTTCATGTTTATTTGAAGAGATCTAATTCAAACTTAACACTAAGGCGAACATCTTTCAAGGATAGGATGGCTAGCATCTTACAAATGCTTAAACCACCAGCACACAGAAAGAGTACTATGTATGCCGTGAACGAGATTCGATCTCATGACCTCTGGCTTAAACAGAAGACTTGAAGATAGCGTTCAATATCCTCTAGACCACTGTCGGCGGCTTAAGAGACTTTGAGGCACCCTTCAATCGAGTCCGATTGAACTGAAATTTTGCTCAGATCATTTTTTTGGGCTAAACTACAAAAAGCATGTGGTGGTATATGGTCTCGTTTGACCCTTTTCGCTGCCACCTTTCTGTACACTATACGGTGCTATCTTGTGAGCTCTCGATAAGTGTTCAAGCCAATTGAAATGAGCTTGAAGAATTTAAAGGTTCCAGAATATTCTAGAATTTCCTTGCTGAATTTAGCCTCGTGTTTTCGGAGCTTCTGGAATCTTATTTGCTTCGTAAGCATTCGCAGGGGTTCCAGAATCATCTTGTATCTTCAAGAGTTGAGTGCCGGGAACATTCTAGAAGGTTCGATGTGCTAATAAAAGGAGCCTCGCGCTGTGAGGCGAGGTCAGTTCCATTTAATAATCGCGCGCGTATATATCATCTGTAAATCGTAAAGTAGACCTTCCAAGTAATGTAACCTTTGTATAATTTAGAGAAGAAAATATAGAGAAAACCTTTAAGTTGAAGTGTTGTGTCGTTCTTCAATACAACAATCCAAAATACAGTCCATTGCCCAAACAATAAGTAACACCTATCAGGTGCAAGAATATGTGTTGCTCGTTTGCGGCAACAATTTTGGAATGTTCTATTTTGAATTTTAGCTTAGCTATTTTTACCTTTCGATGAAGTTCCAATTAGGATTTCAAAATTTGCATTTAAAATTTCTAATTTCAATTTTTTGCTTCCGTCTTTCCAGTACGAGCCGGTAAGGTCGTGGCCCTCGCCGGCCGCTAGTCCCGGGCCCGGTGGACAATCGCACATGCCGCCCTCGCCGCATGGTCCACCGCAAAGCCCGGGCCAGCACGGTGCCCCGAGTCCTTCGCCGCAGCCGCCCCAGCCCGCTCAATCTCCACATCAGGTAAGTTAGTTCTACTGTAATTTCAAACAAAATCAGAAGTTGAAACTGTTTAAAAAAAAACCTTTTTGTTAACCAAAATTTTATTTAAAGTTTGTTTATCTCGATTTTTTTGTTCTCACTTGGGATCTCATAGAAACTTTTGTGAAAATGATTCAGCCGTACTTTCTTCAATCTTTATTATGGATCACATCCAACGAGAGCGCCATAACGTTTCGAAAAAGGGAGTCGGGCGCGTAAATTTGTAGCCACCAAAAACGGACCCGTCGACAGCAACGAACTTGTTCAATACCGTTCGTTCATCGAGGAGCGACGGTCGACCGCAAAATAAATGTTATTGCCTAATTTGATTGCAAATGCATTGATAGATGGAAGGAGGATTATTCAATTAAACCGAAATCGATTGCAATTTTGCAGCATGGCGCTCCCGCCAGTGGCTTCACTCTGGAGCAGCGTGGCCAAATCTAAAGATTTTGGGCACTTCTACGGATATACGGATTTTCAGCATTTCCTACGGATTTGCTATAGATTATTGAAAAATTATAGGGATCCCACACGAAAATTTAAACTGATGACCAAAAAAAAAAGTTAATAAAGATTCATTTCGCCAATATCAGTCAATTTTTCGTTTTTTGACGAATCTATGGATTTGGGCGGTTTACAATCTGGCAACACTGCTC
This sequence comes from Uranotaenia lowii, assembly GCF_029784155.1. Lineage (NCBI taxonomy): Eukaryota > Metazoa > Arthropoda > Insecta > Diptera > Culicidae > Uranotaenia > Uranotaenia lowii. Next base: position 219,888,819 of record NC_073693.1, on the reverse strand, counting down.
CGGAGGGATACATAGGGTTGGTGCATTTGCTGGTGGCACCCGGTAGTAGTGAATGATTCCTGGAGCACAACGTTTTCTTTGTTTTGGTTGGCAAACTGTGGTTTAACGTGGGAGTAAAAAGGGGGTGGCTTTGGGCCTAAATTTATCTGCAGCGATGGTGGCTGCTGCAGACGCACAAATTGTTACTTTGTCACCTATACGATGAACACTTTGCCATCATTGCAAACTAAGTGGGTGGAAATTGGGAATTGTTGCAGGCAAATAAAGTTAGGTTTTGAAGCTAGATATCGTTCGACTTTTCGGCAGTTTCAAATATGGCTTTTTATTATGAGCACAAATTAAAGTCAAAGCGCGGTGAAACTATAAAAATATTTACATAACCACAAAATGGTTGCTACCCGTGAACGAGATTAGCTCGTTAAATCCAGAGTACCGAATGCAACGTCTTTGATGGATACTCATCTCACTCCAAACAAGGTTCAAAAACACTTTCTTGATGTTTACATAATAAATTTTTTTTTTTATCGTTTAGGGTTATAGATTGTAGATAATCAAACATATTATTAGGAAACAATCACTCGATGTGTCCACTATCGTTCTCAACTAATCTCTCCTCATTTCTTTGAAAAACAACATTCTCGGGCTCAACAGTTAACCCAAACCCACGGAAGCACCTGATTTTTCAAAATGACCATGTAGACTTCAGTATTTACTTTAACTCCAGCTTTTATGAAAACAGGAGGCATCTTCAATCAATTCGAAGCAACCGCTCCAAATACCATGACACTGGTTGGATGCTTGGCAGTAAACTTGAAATTCACATTCTCTCGAACATCTTCTGATATCATGGACAAAATTTACCGATCTCTACGTGAATTGGACACCGGATCAATCGAAAAAAGATTCTCGTCTGAGAACACGACGATCAGCTGCTGCTTTTCCTTCAGCTTAGACAGCAATCGACCGCTCAATTCGTTCTGTAACAGAAATGGCGCTTTGCTCTTGTCTGTGATGATGCGTTTAAGTCATCTTTGAGGGGGGCACTTAGCTCAGTCAGCTAGGTGATGGTTTGATTTACAATCAGAAAATGAGAGGTTCGATTCCTAAAGCCCCCCCCCCCCCCTCCTAACAAAAAATTAGCCCTAAGTTATACACCTTTAGCTTAGGGCTAAACAAGAATAAATCTTCGGACAAACACACACAGAAGAATGTCTTCGGACAAAAATCAAGAATTGTAAACTCTTCAAGAGTACAAGAATCGAATAAAGGCCTCGTCCAAGAATAGGTCTTCGTACAACATACAAATAATTGTAAACTCCCCTGGAGTATAAACAGAAGAAGTAAATCGAATATCTTCCATACAACCATGAAAAATAAACATGAACATGTAATCGAAATAATAACGCTTTCAAACTTCCTGGAGTATAAACACAAGAAGATCAGGCAATTGTTATGCCTACATATGATAGCTACCGATAAAATAGACTCGAAAATTCTAAAAATAAATATAACAGGAAAACATCAGTTAGCCAAGATGGGCCATAATTTACCCTAGGCAAAGTCGTGTCAACGTAGCAAACAAAAAAAAATCATCTTTGACCAATGGTTACATGGAAGCATGGATAGCAAAACTCCTCAAATCAATCCGTCCAGTAAAAGAGACTGCATTTTTTTCATCTGCTCCTCCCAAGTTGTACGGGGAGAGATGAATCGCACTGCAATCAAAAGAGGTATTGTCAACGCATAAGAGTGAGCGAGAGCATTTACATCCGCTGAAGAGAATTCTTCTCTCGGGAAAAATCTATTGCGCATTGTGTTCAGGAGAAATCTGAGAGCTAACATAGTTTTTTTCTAGTTGGTACGTTCACGAGAAAAGACGCTGCTCTCCGAAATAGAGTTGCAAGAGTTGTCTTGATTTTTAAGAATTTGTCCTGATTTTGGAGAGGCCGCCCTGATTTTTCAAAAACTTTCGAATTGTCCTGTTTTTGAAAAAAATTCTAAATTATAACTGAATTTGTAGTTAAATGATGAGAATATTAAACGAATCTGTAATTATTTGCCGCCTGTAACTATCGCCGCCGCCCGTGGCGTAGAGGATAGTCTTCTAAGCCAGGGGGTATGAGATCGAATCCTGGTCACGGCATACATAGTACACTTTCGTGGGTTGGTGGTTGTAGCATTTGTAAGATGCTAGCCATCATATCCTCGAAAGATGTACGCATAGAGTTAAGAAAAAAGAATCTCTTCGAGGTAACATCATGTTTCATTGAGATCCTGTATGTGTTTGTGTTCGTTTTTTCGTTTTTTAAAAAAAGATTAAAACAGTACTTCTTTTACCGATGGTAATCTTCGGTTAAACTGCAAGCCAGCTAAGAAGTTGATCTCTTCTATTGCATAAATGAAGGCATGCAATATTAGAAGAACTGAATTTTATTTTCGCCAATTTACTGGTATCCTTAAAAATCATGTTTTTTTCTGCGCGGTGTCCTGATTTTTGACGAAACCACCTGGCACCTCTGCTCAGAACGCAGATTTTTTATTATTTTTTAGTACAGATTCTGTCCGCACAGAAGGCAGATTTTTAGGATTAAGTTAAGATTGGTACAGATTTCCCCTTTAAAAAAAAAACAATAGAAACCGTTGTTTATGGCTTGTGAAATATGTAGCTCAGTTGGCAAGTCAGTTACCTCCTAAGCCTTAGTCCGCGAGTTCAAACCCGAGAGTAAACATCGAACACAATTGTACCGGATAAGTTTTTCAATAACACCAACTACAGCGTTGTAATAAAGTCTCGAATGCCACAAAGGTGGTAAAACGACTACATAATCGAAACAAACAAAAAATGTTTTGAAATAGCCAAACGAAACCATATCGATTGTACATTCAACTTAGAAAAAAAAAACAAAAATCAGATTCATGTGAAACTCGTCAATCATGAGAAATTATAACACTGTTGAAAGTAGCTTCCGGATTTAAAAACACCTTTTAGGTAAATAATCAATTTTGATTATTGAAAAATTGAGAGAACAGAAATGGTATCAACAGTCCATTGGACTGTTGTCCAACAATATTTTAGAGTCCAACAATATTTTAGAAAAAAAAAATACTGATTTTCCTAACATATTTTATGTTGTTTTAACGTAGTGTGGTAGTAGTCTAAATATTTTTTTTTCATTTACACTGAGGTGTATGACTGAAACACAGGGGGCTCTTAGCTTGAATTCTCTTTCTTCTAATTAGATACGAAAACTCTCACACTTGCCATCTCCTGAGTCGCTTACAGCTCATGTAAACTCGGATAACTAATGGAGCACGATCAGCGAAGGAGGATTTCACTCGGAAGCCGAACCAAAAACAGTGTTGTTTTCTCCCGGCTCTTTGTTGTTTGAGAGGAGCCGACCAACCATGCATGGAATAATTCGGAAGACTCGCTCCTTAGCCATTCCCTGGATTGATCTGTTTTGTGTACATCTTGCTTATACTGCGTTTACTGTAAAACTGAATTGTTTATATCAATTGACAGGTTAAGGTTAGAGCTTATACATCGATCCAAAGAGGTGGAAAAAGAGATGATGAGAAAGAAACATTGTAGAGGTAGTAGTAAAGCTTTTCATTCGTAAACATAGTTACCGTGACAAAATTGACGTCACTTCAGAAATTTTTGCGACGCGTATTGCCTACTCCCTCCCAGAAACTCCCTGACGAAGACGCGTCGGGCCACCGGCTTTGTTTATGTTTTTTTTTTCTTTTTCCTCTCGGACATACAATAGTGTGCATAGATTCTTGCCACCTTTTAAAAGTTTATACAGTTGGTTATACTAAGGTTGTCAGATTGCCCGGTTTTATTTAGTTCACAATTTGGCCCGGCCTGGCCTGGTTGCCCGGATTTCATTGAAAAATTCTCGGATTTTGCCCCGAATTATTCAGATTTTTGGCAAATCAACAAAAAGACAAATTGTGTTGTATAAATAAGGTTGCCAGAATTTTTTCAGCTCGTATCCGGGCCGGACAATCCGGGCAATTTTTTATAAAAAAAACCTGGCAAAATCCGGGCATTTCACTTCTAAATCGAGACCAAAAATCCGGGCAATATCCGGGCAAATTTTGTCAAAACTCAACAAAAATCAAGATAAAAGAATTGAAAAAAAAAATTTTTTTTTCATCAAAAATTAAAAACAAATTTGAAATTGAATTTTTTTCTTCGAAAAATCCTTTCATGATTATTTTTGCAAAATCTGCTTAAAATTTTTTGTTTTGGTGGCTAAATAAAACAAATTTCAATACATTTTAATTTTTTTTTTGTTTTTTTTTTGCCAAATAAAGTGAAAAATCCGGGCAAAATCCGGGCATTTTTCAATGAAATCCGGGCAACCGGGCCGGGTCGAACTGTTCTAAAATTTTGTATCAAGCATCCGGGCAAACCCGGATAAAAACAGGCAATCTGGCAACCTTATGTATAAAGGTTGCTCTGTGGAGCGTTGACCATAATCACCGCTTCCTATCTTACATTCGGTTTGAAAAAAATCGTGGCCTGGCCGTCCATCTGCCACTTACCTCATTTTTTTCCCTAAGAGCTCTTTTCGTTCTAGAGTCTAGGATTCTTGGGGGTCCCAAAATCGCTCCCCACTGTCTAAATGATGGCATGGATCCTCTTCGGACGAATAGTTCAGTAGCAATGTGGTCACCTTAGTAGCGATTGGTAGCAATGCGGTTACCTTAAATGATCCCTGCTTGTCCTTTTCGTGGGTCCGGTATAAGGTTGGCCAAGACACTTACAAAGCCCAGGCTCAGTCAGATCCTAAATATCAATTAGAGATTCATATTTGTCCGGTAGAAAATCAGTACAATTTTTTATAAGGCTCGATCGAATTTGACATAATTCCTTTCAATTGAACTGATATGGTTAATTAGTTTTTCGAAAAGTGTTCTTTTGCTTGAAAACTACTGCAATTTCCAACAATCATCATATTATTTACAAACGGAACACAACACAACATAAACAATCCTAGACTATAAAAACAAATAGATTCAAGTTTATACATCATTAATGCCTTTATAGGCCAATTACATTGACCATGACCATAAGGAGCGCTTTCTACTATATCCCATTGTAACGGCCATTAAGTATTAATTTCCATTTCCAACCAATAGGAAATGTATCGAAACCTCCAACGTCACTATTCCACCGGGTAAAATTCAACTTCCATCTAACTAAATTCATACGTAATTAGTTACCGGCCCATGTATGTTGTTAGCACATTCCGATTCCCACCGTCTATCCGATTCCCTCTGAGAAAGAGACGACCTTGACATAGACCCAGTTTGAATGTGGAATCAGTAGGTATAGACCAGTCATTCACCAGACCAGTGAATGGAGGATGAAAGTTAGCAAACGGCGCGCGATTTCATCTGCTGCAGCAACAGCAGAGAAGAATCCCATCCGTCGTCATCTCCGACCACCACTAGTCGGCCGGCCGGTCTTGCGGGTGAGGCGGGGGTGGCTGGCCAATCATGATGGGGACTCTATGCCCGTGCCCAATGTTGACGGTTGTTGGCCGGCCGACGGACCCAGTCGGTTGTTGTTTGGGTTTATCGAGCAGCTTCCCTGAAACCCCTCCCCAACTTCTTCCACCCCGACCCCTTCAAGATCAAATTGCTATCATCCGCCAACCAGCGAAAGCGGAAAGGCGGCGATGGCTGGTAGTGGTTTTTAGAATCGCTTTCGTTTTCTAGCTGAACCCGTTCGTTCGTCTCTAGCTTATGCTAACACAACGCACAGTCAGACGATGCTGCCGGCATTTGGGGAATATGTTTATTTATTTATATTTATTCCGGTGCTCTTACCTCCCCCATCCCTACACCAGTAAAGCTATCAAACTCTCAGCTTCCACGTGCTTCGTTATCATTCGCGAGATCCCCAGCTGGCTGACTCCGACAGAGAGTTGTGGTCGAGAATTACTCCCAAGATAACGATTCGCATTCAGCTGCAGTTCACCTAGTCAAGATGCGTCAAACGTTTGAATTGTGACATATACTGTTGCGAATGCAATAAGTGTCTAAATTCAATTTTGAGTTTCATTTCAACTGTAATTTACACTCACAATTGCGCATATCGTTCTGAACGGTAAAGAGCGACAGTGCACATCTAGTAATTTCAAACATTTCGTGCAGATCACGAAACATTCAAACTAGTTTTGACGGTCGCCATGGAATTTCCAGCAATCAATGTCTCATTGCAAGCAAAGCAAGAATAGAATCCAATTTAAAAAAACTTCTTTTCTACCATTTAATTATGAAGGCAAGAACGCGTTAGAAACACTCATATTGCCAGATTTTGGTTTATAACAGCTTACTTACTTAATGATCCCGCGCCGATCCTCCGGTGCATAGGGCTGTGGTAAAAGACCTCCACTGTTGACGATCCGGAGCCAGCGTCTTCCCCTGGTCCCAGTCAAGATTCTCGTCGACAATTCGGATTTCAGCGGCTGGGCTTCGCCGCCACAAGTTTCTGGGTGTGCCTCTTCTTCGATGACCTTCTGGATTCCAATCTAGCGCCTCACTGCTAATTTCGTTTTCATCTTTTCGCAGCGTGTGCCCAATCCATCTCCACTTACGTTCCCGAATCTCGTTTTCTAGCGGCCTTTGATGACACCGGCGATGTAGTTCCTCATTCGAGATCCAGTTGCTAGGCCACCAAGCGCGGATGATATTCCGCAGGCAGCGGTTTACAAATACTTGCAGTTTTCGCGTCGTTACCTCATATGTGCACCAAGTTTCGCACCCGTACAGCAATACGGATTTGACGTTTGAGTTGAAGATTCGGATTTTCGTTCGTAGAGAGATCTGGCGTGACCGCCAGATGTTTCGGAGACTCGCAAATGCGAAACGGGCCTTTCTGATCCGGGTTTCGATGTCTTTCCTGGTACCACCATCAGGCGTTATCTGGCTACCAAGATACTGGAAGCACTCCACTTTCTCAACTTGTTGCCCAGCTACCATGAAACTGGAGGGATTTCCTGTGTTGATCTTCATCGGCTTGGTCTTTCCGACATTAACTTTATAACAGCACACAGTTGTAAAACCATGAGAGGCATAAGTGATATGTGATCAGTTCATCGACCAAACTCACAGAACAGTTAAGAGAAAATTGATGTTGAAGTTGCGAGCGCTGATAAGGTATTTAACTTGTAAAAACTTGAATTTGAAGCTTGTTTCAAATATAATTGGAACAAAAACAATTGCTTGTTTTTTTATTGTTTCGATTATAGTCGTTTTACCATCTTATGGCATTCGCGACTTTATCAACGTTGCAGTTGGCGGATCGTTATTGAAAAACTATCCGGTACAACTGTGTTCGATGTTTACTCTTGGGCTCGAACTCGCGGACATCGGCTCAGGAGACAACGGACTTGCCAACTGAGCTATATCACAAGCCCAACAATTGCTTGTATTTAAGTTATTTATTATCGAATTCAAGATCTTTTTTAAACAAATGTAACGATTATTTCATAGTTTTATGAAAAAATACGTATAAAATGATTCGTCACGGTTTCGAAGGAATTCTCGATTTTTTCCTGTAACACGGCTCATTAGGCGGCGCACACCTCCTTCGTCCATCGTTTTAGCTATCTTATTCCATCAGGTCTCCATCTGATAGATTTATTTGACAACCTTTTACTTTGCCTTAGGCCTCCTCTTCATGATTGCCCAGTATTTCTCAATAGGGCAGAACTGGGTGCAGCTGGGTGGGTTAAGGTTTTTCGGAAAAAAACTGACCTCTTTCTCTGCATACGATTCTTGAACGATTCTTGAACGACTTTGCTGTAATGGCAGCTTGCCAAATCTGCCCAAAACTTTACGGGATGGTCGTGGGATCGAATGAACGGCAAAAGGGGCTCGTCGGTCGACTCGAATCTTTTTCTGTTTGCTGTCGAACTGAGCAGGCTTTTGCTGCGCTTCGACCTAAGTTTGGACCCCACCTGTGGTAATCCAACTCAGATATCGATCTGCTGTAGTTCAGTGGCAACCACGAAGTAACATGCACCAGCGAGCAGAGATGACGGCCTGCAGCGTAGACGGTCAGCAGCGTAAACATCCAGCGGCAGAAGCGTCCAGTGGCGGAGGACTTCAGTGTCTATGGGCCCCAGTGGCAGGGATCCGTATCCAGCATGTCATCGCATGTCGTGCAATCAGATTATGTTGCATTGTTTAATTATATCACACGGTAGGATTATGTTGCATGGTCGGATTATGTCACATGGTCGATTCTGTTGCATGGTCGGATTATGCCAGATGGTTGATTATGTTGCATGGTCAGATTACGTTGCACGGTTCGATTATATTTCAAGGTCCGATTATGTCACATGGTCGATTATGTTGCATGGTCAGTTTATGTTGCATGGTAGGATTATGTCACATGGTCGTTTATGTTGAATGATCGGATTATGTCAATGGTCCGATTATGTTGCATAGTCAGATGATGTCACATGCTCGATTGTGTTGCATGGTCGGATTATGTCACATGGTCGATTATGTTGCATGGTCAGATTGTGTTGCATGGTCGGATTATGTCACATGGTCGATTGTGTAACATTCATGTATATCAAAATATAAATATTTAATAAATGTACAAAACAACTTTCCCTCCGTGTCATTAAATGTGAGTGAAGCACTTGTCAATAGGATTAGGTACCCAGGCTTGGTCTCTGAGATTTTTGAGCGCTTGCGCGATCTTGAATTTTTTTTTGAGCTCCGCGATAAGATCTCATTACTTGGAAATTTGGTCGTTCGGAACGGCAAACTCCCAATCATTTCCAATGTTCCCTCCTACTTTTTCCTTTGTTTGTCTAAAGGACCTATTGTTTGAGATGGGAATAATTATACTATAGCGTTCTTCTAAAAATGTTTCATGAGGCGGTTTGGATAGGGACTTTGAACAAATGTAGAGCAATCTCGAGTTATTTCTGTGGAAATTGTTGTCGGTAACAGACCTGTTCGACGGCTGAATACCTTCCAAACACTCGCTCTGTGAATCTAAAGTGCAGGAAGTGATTGTAAGTTTCTTAAGGGGGGGGTAGGGTCTATCACTTTAAAAAAATCGATTTTTTTATTTTTTTATTTTCTTATTGGAAAACATTTCAAGAATGTTGTGTCAAATTTTCAAGTCAATTGAAGCAAAACTGTAGAAGTTAAAGGCCTTTATCTCCTCCTATCTAATACTGCAAGAAAGCAAGAGCAGAAACTTCAAACGCGTTTTTCTCGAAAACACATTTTTAAAGTCCGTGGACATCGTCATTTGAAAACTACTTATCCGATTCTTTTCAAATTTGGAACATATTTTCTACATATAAAATACCAGACCCCAACGTTTTTCTTTTTCGATTTTTTTACTTTGGGAAGATTTTACAGGTGAAAAATGGCGGATTTTTTCGTGAAAAATCGTAGTTTTTACTTCAAACAGCCACAAAAATTTCATAAAAATATTTTTAAGTTAAATAAAAACGTTGGGGTCCAGAAAAACATCTATTAAAAATATTTTGCTCGGATTTTTTGACTTCAGATGATTCTCTGCTGAGATACAGTGTCCACCGCAAATCCTGTTTTCTAAAAGGCATCCTCGAAAATGCTCCGTTACCGGCTCATTTTTCAATATTTTTCTACGAAAAAATTACTAAATGTTCTTTTAACAATGCTTTGTTTAATGCAAACAATTTGAATACATTTGTTTGAACGATAGCTCTAGAAAAAAATCGTGAAAATGGTGTTTTTTTATACCCGTTAGACCCTACACCCCCCTTAAGAGTTAATTTAACTAAATTGTAGTGAGTTTTTTGGCTTATGGCAAATTTGTTTCGGATCAGGATTTATCAAGTGCCGCAGAAACATCGGTCTGAAGGTTGAGAGGAGAATTTCTTCGACAACGAACACGGGGTCCGAAGGGCAGTGTCCAGAATCTTTCGACCAGCACTGTCTATCCGGAAAATCGAATAAAATCATCGCCAACCACCCTCCGCCCGTTCAACACTGCAGGTGTGGTTGTGTCGTCATCTCATTGGCACGTTGCCGCCCTCTAGTGGAAATCGGAACCAAATACCATAGCCGGTTCATCACTTGGCTAGCGAGCATCAGAATCGAGTCTGCTCGTATGTGGATCGTTTCCAATTAACCACTACGCAGAGCTTGATTCCAGCATACCCAATTTGAACTCGCTAGCAAAGCGTGCTGATTTCGACCCGCCAAGAAAGGTGTGCATTGACCGTTTGGCAAATTGAATCCAGTTTTCGTTTCGCACCAAGTTCGACAGATTTTGAGCTCAACAAAAGAATTCACCGGTTAACGAGCCTGTCCTAACGTTAACTCGGTGAACCTTCGTATGATCATCATCACGTGGTCCATCGCCAAATCTTGACCACTCTTTTGATCAGCCTCCTCGTTGAGCACGTGTGAAAAGCCCAACCACGTGTCCGATACATGCTAGCTAGCAACCGTCATCGAAGATTACGTCGGATCATCGTCATCGTTTCGCCGTCATCGCCTCGCCGTAAGCCACTCACAGGAACATAAGGTTAGATCTTTCCTTGAAAACTGTATACTTATGAACAACTAAATGACCAAGAGATTAGGGGTGACGTCACATTAGGGAAAGATTTGTTTAAATAAGAAAGCTTTGCTACCTAAAATGAATACACGGCTCTTTTCTTATTGCAAAGCTAGTGTCTGTTACTAATGATGAGATTCATGGGAATTGCTCGGGATTAGGAAATTTAAATTATTATTTACCGCTCCGTTATCGTTAAATTATTCTTCACTCCTTTTTGTTCGACCTTGTGCAATTGAGACGAACCTGTTTGGCGGACTTTACGATTGGGTTTCTTTTTAATGGGATTGAAGTGTTTGAGCTGCGTTAAACCCGCCCTAGATAAGAGCCTTAGCCGGGCCTTCCAACAAGCCTCAGTAGTCTCTCTGTATCGGGAAGTGGCGCTTAAACTACTGGTGGTTGCTTCGCTCTAGCATTCGTTACAATTGTATTGCATGGTCGGATTATGCCAGATGGTTGATTATGTTGCATGGTCAGATTACATTGTATGGTCGGATTATGTTGCATGGTTCGATAATGTTTCAAAGTCCAATTATGTCACATGGTCGATTATGTAACATGGATGTAGATGATGTCACATGGTAGATTATGTTGCATGGTCAGTTAATGTTGCATGGTCGGATTATGTCACAAAGTCGTTTATGTTGAATGATCGGATTATGTCACATGGTCCGATTATGTTGCATGGTCAAATGATATCACATGGTCGATTGTGTTGCATGGTCGGATTATGTCACATGGCCGATTATGTTGCATGGTTGGATTATGTTAAATGGTCAGATTATGTCACATGTTTGGATTATGTCACATGGTCGGATTATGTCACATGATCGATTATGTTGCATGGTCAGACTATGTCACATAGTTGGATTATGATGCATGATCAGTTTATTTCACATATCCGTTTGTGTCACATGGTTGGATTGTGTTGCATGATCGGATTATGTCAGAGAGTCGATTAAGTGCATGGTCAGATTTTGTCATATGGTCTGATTATGTTACATGGTTTATGTCACAAAGTTGGACTATGTCACATGATCGGAATATGTAACATTGTCCGATTTTGTCACATGATCTGATTAGGTTGCATGGTCGAATTATGTCACATGGTCGGATTATGGTACATGGTCTCATTAGGTTGCATGGTCTGATTATGTCACTTATGTATGTGATTGATTATAATGCATGCTGAGATCAATACTGATGTTATGAAATCTCTTGGTACATCTTTGTACCTGAAAATAATCACATTATCGTAGATGATGGAAAGAATTAGAGAAACTTGAAGTATCAAAGAACGAAACAACATAAGCCGTAAATATCATGAAATTTTCGAAAAAGATACAACGGCTCACTGGCAGGACTTGAACCTGCAATCTCCGCTTCAGTACAACGGCGCGTTAGCCAATTTCACCACGGTGAACATGATGAAATCGGCGAACACGAGCAATCGAGCTCTGCCGATCAACTGCTGGACCTTATATCGAAACACCATGTATATCCCGTATGTGATCTTTCCCACTATTGATCTCTCTTGTTTCTCAAACCCCACCCATCGACTCGGGATATTAGCCGAGCGAGCACATGGTCGATTGCTTCGGGTTTGCCGCAACTTACGGTCAGATGAAGAAGCAATCAGTGGTGTTCAAGGTTCCGAGCAGACCAGTTACACAGGGAGGTGTTGCTCTGTTGAAATCAATAGTCATGTTATGAAATCGCTTGGTACATCTTTGTACCTGAAAATAATCACGTTGTATCTTTTCCGAAAATTTCATGATATTTACGGCTTATGTTCTTTTGTTCTTTGATACCTCATGTTTATCTAGTTCTTTCCATCACCTACGAAAGCATGCTGAGATTTTTTCTCATGATCAGATCATGTCACATGGTTATATTCTGTTATATGGTTGAAATTTGTCATACAGTCAGATATTGCCATTTTGACACTGTCACATGATGGTCATCACGAGAATATACCATAAGTTCACTTATTCTATACAATTCTATACAAGCTATTAGCTATACATTGACAAAAAAATGCTTAATTCTACGTTTAGCGTTTGTAGCTAAATTACTACCTCCTCAACTTTGTATTACCTTCTTTAGGCTTCTATGTTACTTTTTACATAGTACAGTCGATTTGCGGAATGTCAAAAATACATACGGGGAGCTGACAAAAGTCTCCACACGTGGGCGCCAAGAACCTCCAATTTCGTCCACCAGGGTGCCAAAAAGCAAAAGTTTGTTCCAATTCTAAATGAGGCTAGCTTTACAGTTAAAAATGTTCGAAGATCGATCCTTCCTGGGCATCCCACTATTTGTTTAAGTTCTGTTGATTTTCTGCTCCAATGCAACAGCTCAAATTTATTTAATCTACCATTTTACGGTTCAAATTCCTTGACAAGTTGATTTCATTTCTAAGAGCAACCTGTTCAATTTCTTCGCCATTGAGAATATTGTGAATTTGTCTTGCTCTCGTAAACATAATATCGACAATGCACCATAATTGAAACTTGGGAGGACGTCAAATGAGTAGGTAGTTTGTGATGAGGAAAAAGATTTTCCCATTTACTTGCAAGACATAATAATGATTTCAGTTAAATAAATGTACGAGTGTTTAAGAAAATTTTCATAATTTTTTTGAGTAGGTACCTATTTACTCAAAAAAATGTTAAATTAAAATTCCAAGAGGAACACAACATCTTTCCGTGTATCATGAATAATGTGTTGCGTGTCCAAGCAATGAAAGTGTCGAAAAACCGCTTTAAGTTTTCTTCCTAGGAGGGGGGAAGGTTTCGGGTAAACATTCACTTTCACTTATTTCACTATCAACGTTGCAACCATTCCATTGCATTGCACCACCGTTGCGTTACCGAAACGGAACGATCCAAAACTCGAAAGGATCTGTGCTTCAGTCGATTTCCGGCGGCAGGACGAGACGAGGTTTTGGTATGGCTCCCAGACGCGCTCTCGTGGAGCAGCAGTTTTGTTTTCTATCGAGACGTAAAATTCATGAAAATTTACACTAAGCGGCGGCGTCCCCTTCTCATGTCCGTCGTTCCATTCGGTAGGCCGTTCCTCGGTTGGTTCAATGGTTGGTAGGCCGGCACAATCGATAGTCAGACCCCTCCCCGCCGCGGGGATCCCCGGCGAATTCAAGAGAGTAGTCATCGTCGTCTAGACCGGACACGGTCATAAAGCAGTAGGTCAGTAGTAGCCATTCCGAAACCCGGTAACAACAAGAACACATCCTACAGCTGAATGAGAAGGAAGGAGGGAGGGGTTCGAAGGAGGGGAGGCATACTCTCTGTTCTACATATTTACTCATACATCTCGGCAACGGCAACGAAATGAACGGAACGAATGGCGTACGTACGATATGGTACCACCATGATTCTAGGTCGAGAAAAGCACGCATCGTTCGCATCATGCGTTTTCTCGTTCCGAAGCTGGAGCCAAAAGGCTGCTTCCTGGTAACGACGAGACGAAAACGACATCGACACGGGGGCCTTGCCGGTTGTATGTGAAACCAGCCCAGACCCAGTTGAATGACTCAACTCAACACAACTTATCCGGACCGACTCTCCATTCGGGAGGGGGCTTCCGCTTGAAAAGTTGATGATGATGGTAAAAGAAAACAGACGAACCCGGATCCGGAAGAAGAGTAGCGGGGAGTGGTCCGGGGGTTGATTGTATTTTGACCGAAATTTGGCCGGAATTGTTGCGAGCGCCAGCACCATCAAGACCAAGGTCGAATCCTGCCCCGTTCCCGGTACACAAATTCGGGGAGGGTGGTGTTTATGCAAAGCTTTCATTCAGGATTTCCCTTTCCGTTGCCGGCGTCGTCGTCAGTCATCTGTCGAAAAACGTATGCGAAAATATATACAATATTCACTTTCCATAGCAGCGAGTTGGGATGATGTGCACTACCTACTTGTTGCTCTTCCTTGGTTTCTTTTGCGCCACCTCCTCGGTAGAGCCGGAAATGCTGTTTGAGTAAATTTTGTGTGAAGTCCCCGGTACCGGCAGGATACTTTAAAAACAGCTGCATCGGATCCCAGAGCTTTTCCGATTTCAAAGTTGGCTCTTTTCTTTTCATCGTGTTATTTATTTCTATTTCCATTCTTAAATGTATCGCGATTCAATCTGTCTTCCCAATTTCCGGAAGATCAACTTGTAATTCATTTGTCTTTCGGGTGTTAAGTTTATTCCTATGGTGAGTTTATTCTTTTTAATTATTAGTTATTATGGAAGATAGATTGCCATCAAACCTTTTTGTAGGTATATTTCTCAATAACTTTGTGGTACGTTTCATATAAATACATTATAAATCATCGCGTCACAAAAACAGCATTTACCTACCAAAGTGGAGGAAATATATATGGGGAGAGTGGGGTAACGTGAGCTATGGGGAAACGTGGGCTACTCTGAATATCTCAGATGTGTGTTGAGATAAAAATCTCAATCTAACTGTCATCGTCGTCGCTTTGCGTAAGCATATTTTTCTATATGATGTTGAATGAAATACGCATCATATGCTTTTTTTTATTTATGAAGCAATAAAAAGTTAAAAAAAAATGACTTCCATAATTTAAAACAACCACTCGCTAATTGCATCGGAACCTAAAGTTCATAATAAAAATATGCTCATACGCTTATGATTTCAGTTGTCATGTTCTTTCACGTGGAAATGAAATTTTTGATGAACCACCAATAAGTCACACAAACGCAACCAATTTGCAAATCATCGCTTGGCAATCGTGATTCACATTTTGTGGGGTATCTTGGGCACCCTATATTTTTATGTTTTTATACACATTTAGAACTTAAAATACGTTTTCTCTATCTATAAAGTTTTCGTATGCCCAATGAAGAGTTATAAAAAAGATTTCGTTCGCGAGCCAGCTTTTGAATCTATTCGGTCATACACAACTCCCTTTTTATTTCATCATCTGAAACTGCTTTAAAATAACGAAATGAATTTTGAAATTACAGTTTTGGGTCAACTCATAAACTTTGCATGTTATTTGATCAATTTAGATTGAGTGGCCCACGATTCCGCATCCTCTTTCAAAATCCTAAAAATATTGCTGTTTTCAAAACAGTCAGTACCTATTTTTAAATTCTGTTTACTTAATGTAATAAATAAAAACTAAACGAATTTGACGATATTCGAAGCTTATTCGTAAATACTGAAAGAATGCAAGAAAGCGACCGTTGTCAGCGACAATGTTTGCTTGCTTCTCTCGTTGCACAGTCTGATTTAAACCGTCCTTTGCGGTTAGGGATAATATTATAAGAAACTAGCTGATCCCATACGAACTCCGTTTCGCATTTAATTTAGAATATGTCATGAACAGTTTGAACGAATGTCAATTGCCAGAGGCATTTTCAGATGCGTTTCCAAATGCATTGTTAGGCAATAATTACAAAAATGTTGAACACGTAATATAGACGATCACTTTTTTCTGTCGTATGCTACTGAATTTGAAATCAGGAATCAATTGACCGAGCCAAAAAAACCCCGTATACGAATTTTCGTCTCGATTAGATACAAAATTATTGCATAAACAAATTTATCAGTTAACACGGAAGACCCCCTTATTGCCGTTTGATTCAAATATTGAAATCAGAAATCAATTGACCGTCCCAACCCCCGTGTATAAATTTCGACTCGATCGTTGCTTAAAAACGAAATTATTGCCAAAAAATTAAACCCCTTTCGGTGGCCTCTTTTACAAACTTCGAAATCGATTGTTCTTCCCTCAAAACTCCCGTGTGCAAATTTTCAAATCAATCCATTGCATAATAACGTCAACATCACAAAAATCAGTGAATAGTTAATATGGACAACTCTTTTGGAGGACCCCTGACCAAAAATTGGATAATTGGAATCAATCAATCGTTCTTAATAATTCCTATGCGCAAATTTCCACCTTAATCCGATGTATAATAACCTCAATATCACAAAAATATTGAAAAGTTAACATGGATTACTCCTTTTGCCGGTCACTTACATTAAATTTGATACCTAAGATCGATTGCACGTTATTCAAAACTTTCGTGTACCAATTTTCATCTGAATCCGATGTATAATAACGTCAATATCGCAAAAATAGCAAAAAGGTAAATATGGACGACCCCTTTTGTTGGCCCCTCACACAAAATTTAAAACCTGAAATTGATTGCCCGTCCTTAAAAACTCTCGTGTATCAATTTTCATCTGAATCCGATGTTCAATAACGTCAATATTGCAAAAACAGTGAACAGTTAATATGGACGACCCCTTTTGCCGACCCCTGACCCAACATGCAATACCTGAATACAATTGCTCATCTCTCAAAACCCCCACGTGCAAATTTTCATCACAATCCGACAAAAAATAACGTCAATATCGCAAAAACAATATTTGTCTTGTATGGACGGCCCCCTTCAAAAGGGGTCATCCGGAAATCTGAAAACATTTTTCATCATTCCTGGTCCTAATAAGCATCCATGCCAAGTTTCAGCTCTCTAGCTATTAAAACCTCTGAATCTATTGAGGACAAACAAACAAACAAACAAACCCACAGAAATTGCTTTTTATATATATAGATCAAATACGAGACTTCATGAATTTGAAATTTGCACATTTAATCCATTTTATGTTGAAATACGACCCAGTGAATTTCTGAAATACCTCGCTTTACGTTTTTTTCGGTTCTTTTTTGCGGTTGTGATAAAAATATTACAAAAAATACAATAAATTTAGTTAGTTTCTATTAGTTTTCATGTTTTACAAAATAAATTATTTATCAGCCCAGTTTTATGAATATTAGCTGAGAAGTCAGTAAAAAAATTATTTCCAAGAAAAAGTCATTGATTTTTCAGTTTTTCTTATAAAGCTTAGTTCTTTTAGAAATGGGACACTTTCATTTGCTAATAGCTCGTTTACTAGTTATCGGATATTCAAAATTTTGACAGCATTTTGTTGCCTGTAAAAAGTACTATTCGACCTATTTTTTTCAAAATTTAAAATTAACGTGTTTTTGAGATATTTACGATGCAAGAAAAAAAGAAAAAAAGAATTTTGCACAGTTTCCTTTAAAATTCGTCATTATCAAATTGTTAGCTGACAAAACCGTTGATTATTCAAAGAATTACTAAGTTTTTGTGTTGGATAAGTATGTAAACACTGTCAATAATGTCCACAAAGTTCAAATCAAGCATTATAGTGAAGCACATGATCGGCAACTAAGGTTGAGGATCATCGGGGAAGTCAAGTCTCATACCAGCATTTTTAATTTTCAATAAGCGAAAAACTAAGGGTAGATCGCTGAAATGTCCAAAACAATTTTCTCCGGTAAGCTGAAAGTATTGCCTAGTGATGACTCATTGAAACCCAACCTGAAACAATAATTTTTTGCTAGTTCCAGAGCTCGTAGGCTGTAAAGCCGGTACCGAGGCTATGGAGCAGATGATTTCTGATGAACGACAAAACTTATGAAATACCCTATTTTAAACAAATTCCAGCGTTT
Organism: Uranotaenia lowii; assembly: GCF_029784155.1. NCBI lineage: Eukaryota > Metazoa > Arthropoda > Insecta > Diptera > Culicidae > Uranotaenia > Uranotaenia lowii. The sequence continues at coordinate 219,870,705 of NC_073693.1, read as the reverse complement.
GAATCCTATACCATGTCTGCTCGTTGCAAGATCCCGAGTATAAGTATGTATTTGCTTGTTATTTTGTATAAATTATAATGATTTTCCAAAATTCTGCTCCTGCGAAAAAAAACAAAAATTTCCAAAACAAAACTTTTGTTTTCTCTGTTTTTAAAAACCTAAAAAGAGTAATCTTGTTTGTACCATCCACAACCTACGATTTAAACTAACCGATTTTACTTCAATTTCAATCTTATGATGGTTTTACATCGTTATTGTAAGATTTTGCCAGAAGAAATTCCATTAAAAACGTTCAAAAATGTGGTCAAAAATAATCAAATTTGTTCATATCGAAACCACTGTATCCACTAAAATGCTTCCAGTTTCTTTTAAAAGAGAATTATTGGACCAAAAATTATCAGAAATTGAAGAAGGAGGGTGAAGCCACCTAAAATATTGATTTGACGAAGTATAAGTTGGAAAAACTAATCAACACCATGACTGAAAAAAGTGTGCGCCGGCCAATGGGAGATACCAAGAATAAAGTGGAAATTTCTCTAACAAAAATTGATAAATAATTTTTTTCAAATTTTTCCATGAAATATCATAACATAACCTTCATTTTCTTCATAGAAAGTATTTCGATCAAACGAATGGTTTTTGAGATACACGCATTTGTAACTGTCCCATTTCTAAAAGAACTAAGCTTTATTTCCATTTATGGCGTATGATATTGGAAACCAAAAACTTTTATTACTTAAAATGAATCTTTAAATAAGCTTAAATTTAGTTGACACAGTGAAATTTCATTATTTAACCAGGGATGGTCACGATCTTTATTTTAAATCACCATCTTTTTTAGCCACTTTGTTTTTCGGCTCAATTTTCTTCATAAATAGATAGTGAACATGATAGTAATCGATTCAGTAGTTTTGAAGATACAGTCAAAATAGTAATCGGAGTCTATATGACCCTAACCGGCTAATTGTCCTTTTTTTAACGGCAAAGGAAGGTTAAGCAATGGTTAAGCAACAATAAAAAAGAAAAAGTTGAACCAAATCTCTAAAATTGGCGGACTTTAAAAAATATATTTTTAAACCGAATTCAAGTAATCACTTTTACGATCGTTTATTTATTTGGTAGCAATTGCGATTTGCAGTAACGTTGTCAACCACTTGAGCATCATTTTTATTGCGATTTTATGTTTGCTGGGAACAGTATTTTGTGCTACAATAAATGTTTAACGATTACAAATTTGATCTTCACGCCCAAACTCAAAATAATAAGTGATGCCTAATTCGTTACCGTGTATTGTTAGAGCATCTTCGATCGTATAATTTTAAAATTTGGCTGATAAACTTGGTTTTGTAACACATCTGTTGAAGATTGTTTGGGCCACCATTTAGCTTCCATTTTTAGCCTTTTATATTTTAAATTTCAGTTATGTTAAAAAGTCAATAAAAGTCAAGAAAAAAACTTGAAAAAAAACAAATTTTCGTTAAAATAGATCGGCAAATTCTAAGTTGTATTTGGGGCCGCGAAACCGAAATTATTTTTATTTACAAGAAAAATCGTTTTGTTCGCATAAATAAATAAAAAAATCAACACAATTTGCTTTTTTTCTATTTGGCAAATAAAGTCGAGAAATTCGAGCAAAATCCGGGCTTTTTAATGAAATCCGGGCAACCGGGACGAACCGGACTTTTTTCCAATTTTGTATAAAATATCCGGACAAACGCGGATCAGGCAATCTTGCAAGCTTACACTGCCGGCCAAAAGTTTGGGATCACCCGCTAAAAACATGCCAATTTTGATCGTTCATATCTCAGCCGTCTTAGGACATATTGCAAATCTTTTGATCTCATTTGAAAGATAATGAGCAATAGCTTTTTCGGAGGTATTTTACCCAGAAATAATGTTTTAGTTTTGCACCTAAAACTTAACCTAAAATTAGAACATTTTCAAAAAATCGCACTCAATATTCAAAGCCGATCATCTCGCGATAGGGTGAACCAAATTTCAAAATTTGAGTTGCATTAGAATCCGTATTCTGTACTTCTCAAAACACAATCAACAAATTTTGTGCAAAAATTCAAGAATGTACTTTTAATTAATAAAATAGGCACTTAAGTTATCGTCCAAAAGTTTGGGATCACCACTAGTATGGTGTAGTTTGGGATCATTCTTTTAAAAACATGCAAATTTATCTCATTCATATCTTTCTCATCTAACATCGTATTGCAGATCTGAAGGGTGCATATGAAAGCTTAGGAATTGTTGTTTTTTTATAAATTCATTCAGAAATTATATTTTAAAGTACCATAAAAAGTTTACCTGAAATTAATTGTTTTTTGAAAATTGACACTTATGATTCTGAATTTTTTATGGTAATGGATTTAAAATACAATTTTTGAATGAATTTATGAAAAAACAAACAATTCCTAAGCTTTCAAATGCACCCTTCAGATCTGCAATACTATGTTAGATGAGATAAATTTGCATGTTTTTAAAAGAATGATCCCAAACTACACCATACTAGGGGTGATCCCAAACTTTTGGACGATAACTTAAGTGCCTATTTTATTAATTAAAAGTACATTCTTAAATTTTTGCACAAAATTTTTGACTGTGTTTTGAGAAGTATAGAATGCGGTTTCTAATGCAACTCACATTTTAAAATTTGGTTCACCCTATCGCGAGATGATCAGCTTTAAATATTGAAAGCGATTTTTTGAAAATGTTCTAACTTTAGGTTAAGTTTTAGGTACAAAACTAAAACATTATTTTTGAGCAAAACACCTCCGAAATAGCTATTGCTCATTATCTTTCAAATGAGATCAGCAGATTTGCAATATATCCTAAGACGGCTGAGATATGAACGATCAACATTTGCATGTTTTTTAGCGGGTGATCCCAAACTTTCAGCCGGCAGTGTATGTCAAATTTTGTATAAAATATCCGAGCAAACGCGGATAAAATCAGGCAATCTGGCAAGCTTATGTTAGACTAAGGTTGCCAGATTGTCCGGTTTAATCCGAGGCTGCCCTGATATTTAATATCTAACTTAGGAACAGTCCGGCCCGGTCATTGAAAAATGACCGGATTTAGCCCGGATTCACTTTGTTTGGCAAATCAAATAAAAAAAACAATTGTTTTTTTTTCTCGACTTATGTTGAATTATTTCTGGGTTTGACAAAATTTGTTCGAATATTGCCCGTATTTTTGGTTTCAAGGGAGTTTAACTGCCAGGGTCATTCTTCCCTAGTAGGAGTTTTGGTCGTCAATTTTGAAATCAAATACCCAGATTTTGCCAGGTTTTATATAAAATTGCCAGAATTTGTTCGGCCCGGATACGTGTTGGGAAAATTCTGGAAATCTTGTTACACCCATTTTTATTTTAATCATCAGAATTAAATGGACAAAAGTTAGTAATCGTATACGGAAAATAGAGATAAATTCAACAAAATTCATCTGAATATGACCATTTTTAGTGTTCTCGAATGGATGTGAGCGTCGCGACGCCTATAATTAAAGTTTTCCGAAAACTTGAAAGAGTATACTCTCGGAATTTTTCAACTGCTTTTTCCGTCTCTAATGTTTCTGAAATTTTGGGTTTTTTAGGGTTCTTAACCTGCCTCTAGAAATGTTCGATGGAGTTGAAATTTGACGATTTTGAGGTACTAAAACATTAAGAACCGCTAAATAATGTAAGCCAGAAAACACCAAAATTCGGCATTCTATATTTCAGAACCCACTGTACTAATCCATTTGAATCATCGTTGGGAATTTTCTGGGACATAGTCGTTTTTTTCGAAAAATCGTCTGCTTTTCGGAAAACCGACTAAGTATCAAAAAGTCGATTTTTTGCCAAAAAATTTTTTTTCGAGATAACAACAGATCTCATCGTTTCATGCATTTCAAAGTCATTTGGCATTAAAATTGAAATCTCGATTTTCTGATTTCCTCTGGCCACCCTTTGGTGATTTTTGAGGGTAAAAAAACGACAATTTGAGCGCTTTGAGCCACTTTTTAATCAAGTCCAATCAAGCTTAAAATTCGCACAGGTCAGTTTAAGGCCAATCTACAAAATATATATGGTTAATGGATAGGCTGGCGCGAGCCTGGTAACCCAGGCCTACTGGGTTCAGTTCCCGGTATCGGCAAGAAAACTTTTGGGTTCAAATCACATAAGTTGCCGACAGGTAAGATGTGTTTCATTGTATAAATAATTATATGTTATCAATATTTCAGAGTTCCCAAAGATGTAATCTCAGAATTTGATGATTTTTTATTCTAAGCCAAGTAATCGCAAGGCCTAAAAGTCGTCCATATATTGCAACTTGTGCATATTTAAGGAAAAAAAGTTTTTCTAACAAAAACTTTTTCATGTCTTTTTTCGAAAATCATGTAATTTATTTTTTCAGTGTAGATTTTCAACCTTTTATTCCAAAACTGTTTCGTTGAATTGATTGTGTTGATTTCGAAGAAATAAGAGCTTTAATTGTAGTAATTGGTGGTAGTAAGTAGGAAGGAAGTAAGTGGAAATCCTACACTGAAAAAATGCTAACTTAAAGGTAAGGTACAAGTCATTCGGAAAAAATGACCATCTCAGAATTCGATGATTTGTTTTTTTTGTGGTTGTGGAATAATGTGGTCTACAATACAACTCTTCTGAGCACTCTTAAAAGAATGAGGTTTTTCTTACAAAAACTTTTTTATGTTTGAAAAACGAAAAATAAATGTTTTGGGTGTATAAACTTAATAAGAAGCAGATCATTATAGTAATCCATTGACTCTGGGCATATTTAAAAATAGTTTTAGTTTTTAAAATACATTTTTCTCAGTGTAGGACTTTAAAATATTTTTTATCAATTTTTTTTTTAAAAATTCAATCACTTAAATTTTTTTTCCATAGACCACATTTGTGTATAAATGTAAAAATGTTCATGAAAAATTTTCCTGAAAAGTTTGGCCCTTTTCAAATGTTAGTTTAGATCTTTTTTGGGAAAACTACGTATGCCAAGTGCCTTAACTACGTGAGGACCAAAATTCGCTGGTCTATCGCCGGTTGGCCAATGAGAAGCCTAATGAACATTGCACCGTTGAAAACTGTTGAAATTTCCGAAAATGTTCCGAGTTATGGGCTATTTTCAGAGTAGCAAAAATAACATCAAATGGTGCATTCTCAAAGATTTTGTTTGTTTTTTTTTACTATTATGAGACCTTGCTAGCTGTAAATCAACAGAGGATCTCGTAAGTGTTGATTCACCTAGACAAACATATTCCTATCATTAGATTATTTGTGCCGAACATTGTAATTTTAAAAATATTAAAAGTGTCCGTTTTACCTGCTGTGTCCGTCTAACTCAACTTTCCCCTACTCTATTAGGAGGCTTATCAAATTGATATGACTGAAAACATGTGCCATAGTTTTCGAAGAAAATTTCAGGATGGAACAAACGCATTTAAAATTGTTCCTGGTGCGAGACATCGATACTACTTTCAGGTATCGTTTCTGCATGTAGATTCTTAAATTAGTGCGTGAACTAGTTTGCGAGTATTCCTCCTGACTAGTAAAATGAGTTTCCTCAGGAAAATAACGAGACGTTCAAGGTTTGATGTATAAAATATAACTGAGCTTAGCTACTGATTTCATTTGTTTTTATATCCAATTCGATAACTCTTTAGGAGTATTTTATGGCAAAGTAATCGTTTTTGGTATAAGCCTCAAAGCTCGAAAATACAATACACAACAACTAGAAAGTTTTATTGATGCCTGTTTGTAATAATGCCTGAGTCACTCTTGCATTCTTTGGATGAATTTTAAACACAAAAAAAAACAACTAAGGAGTAGATTAATTGTTCTACTTTGAGTTTAAGATTGAGATTTAGCAAAGCGTTGTTAGCAAAAGCGTCCGAATCATTTTTCGCAATTGTAGATTTAAAAAAGTTTTCTAACTTCGAAATATCAATTTTAAATGCGACAGGTTGTGTGTACTCAAATTAATAGAACTTTTAAACGATAATTCTGACAATACACGGCAACCGTGAGTATTTGGCAACCTTATTTTAGTTTTAATTTGGGTTCCGCTAAATCAGTTCAAAAAATAAATTTCCGACATTTTTTCGAATGTATAATTAGAATCAGTCAACGACTCACAACTAAGCTTCCTACTTACGTTTGATGCCACCCACTTTGTTTATTTTCCAATCCGCCCATTAATCCCCGAACGCTTTGAAACTAAAATTAATAGAAGGAAGAGATCGAAATAGTAACAAATCTCTGATCCATTCATTAACTCTTAGCAGATTAGCACAAACTTTGAAAAATATTTCCTATAGCTTAGCTGGTCTAGCATCTAGTTATTTGCGCAAAAGGCCCCCCGGTAAAGTTGATGTCAAACATAGAAAATCACTATGCAGCAAGCAAGCTAGCAAACCCATCATCTCGGGCAAATCTCGGCTAGAGCTAGAATCTATAGGTAGTTGGAAGCGGCACTGAAGAAAGAAGATAAATACATTTCTGAGCAAACATCTCTGACGTTGGCTTTCCCACCTGATGTTGGGAAGGTAGGTTTTGAAGACTGGGAGCTGTTTTCATGGAAATTTCTTCCTGCCATTCGTTTCTTCTTCGATATCGTCTGAATCCGGTAGCCAGCAACTGGAAACAAAAAAAATCCCTACTGGCGTCGACAGCTTCGCAGAAAACTTTCCTTGTCATCGTCGACGCCATCGTCGTCATCGTCACTGCTGCTATTGCTGTAGAGTTCTCTACACTTGTTTGCCAGGATTTTCACAGAATTCTGCAAGTGCGACCTTTTCTCCTTTTCAGCAGCACGGTTCGGTCTATATTGGTATTGGTGCCAGGATTCTGTGTATGGATACGACAAAACACCCCCTTTCGTAGTGTTATGTCCTCCCCGAGTGATATAAATGATAAAGTTTAATCTGCCCCCGCTTTCGGTCGGTTGGCTTACTAGAAGCAGAGCTCCCCATTCTCATGCCACAACAACACAGAACACGAGCTGAAGCAAAAGATTTTTACAGCTCCAGGAGCTAACGTTCGCAACCGAACATCCACCCACTCACTCACAGTCACAGTGATGGTGCTCTGACTCTGACCGAGAGGAGACTGTGCCAGCAAAACAGGATCGATCTTATGTAAAAGGCATCGAGGAAGACGACAACGCTGAAGACTAGGACAGGAAAATGTAGAAATAGAAGAAAAGCCATCTCCCAGGTTTTTCCTCCGGTCGGTTTCTGCTTTTTTCCATTCGGTTGAAGGTGGGTGGTTCTTTCCTTTGCAAATGGCAGCCAGTGTGGTATTTGAGTGGGTGGCAGGATTTCCTTTCGTTTGGATTGTTGGAAATAACAAAAAAGAAACTAGAAGTAGGGCCAAGTTTCTCTTTCTTCTGGTACCGTACTTGCTTGCTTGCTAGCTTGCCGAGGAAAGCAATGAACCTTGAAGGTAAATTCTGTGCTGTGCCCTATTCGGTCAGTTAGAAGTTTGACGGACGGAACTTCATTTCGGTAGCGTTTCGTTATGGACTTCTGTAACTGAGGAATTTCTTCGGCGTCGGCCCACAGTACTATCCAATGAATTTCCTTTCGTTTCGTTTTTCTTGGACCTATAGAATATTTACCAAAATCCAACAATTGTTCCTATTTATAAAATCGAGCATTTGGAACATATTTTTCAGGCACTCATCCATTGGAATCCGGATTATGTCTTATAGTATTTATCCCCCGTATGCAATAAATGGTACAAACAATTCTTAGTTCAACTAGATTTTAGTAATCTAGCATCTGTGGAGCATTTTGTAGCACACAGATCAAAACATCCATTCATACCAATCTTGCCAGACGTGATGCGAAGGAAACCTCTTTCTCTTTTTTTTATCAATCAGCTTATGGTTCAGAATAATCTCTGGCAACTGTTCCAGTTTTTTTTCTCTGTTTGACAAATCTATTTCTGTTGTTTTTCTTCACTTTAAGAACGATTCCTTTTTTGTTTCATTCCTCCAACGTTGCCTCCCGGCGCCTATTTTCATAGATTAAATGTGGATAATATGTAGTTTACCCAACGGCATCCTACACAATTCACAATTGTTAGAATCTCTTTTGCTCAAACGGTTATCGGACCAACTTAAGCGGAGTAGTTCGAACTTGAACAAATTGTGAGATTGTACTTCCAGGTGGGAGTGACATCCAAAAAAACTTTTAGGGGAACGTGATCTATATTATGATTATGCTTCATCAAAGTAAATCGCCAATCTGCCATGTATTCCATGAAAACTTCTGGTAAAAAACGAGTGAACCCGTTGAAGGAAAAAAAAATTCAACAAATGCCAATAACATTTCATCACTTGAATCCATTTAGCTGCTTCAAGAGCTTAATTTTTAAAAACTATGTCAAAAACCACAGAACTAAACTGTGCCATAGAGCCGAACACACCGGAAAATAGCCGAAAACCGAAAACACACTAATACTAAAAGACATTTTTATTGGACAGAAAAATCAAAATGGACTAAACGAAATTGAAAAAAAAAATGGTTTTCTGACCGGAAGAGATTTTTGAGGATATTTTCGGCCTAAGAGTGACTGAATTGTGCACCGGTCGTTTTTGCGCTTTTTAGGACAAACCACCAACGTCCAGACTAAGATCGCACCGTTGAGCATTAAAGTCGCACCTATTCTCCCTCCCTACAGAACCGATATAAAGTTTGAATTCAAATTATAGCCATAAAACTGATAATTGGTGAACGTTTGAAGAGCGCATCTACTTTTGACAGTATTCCGTTACATACAGTACCGTTCATAATTGTATAGAAATAGGAAGCAAGCGCACTCTCACTTTGATTTTGAACTTCCATAACTTTTTACTCTGATGATAGTTTTTGATCCAATTTTTTGCGTTAGATAGATCAACTATTACACTCTTAAAACAAAAAATTTGAGCTTTCTGGAGTTTGTGTGGCCTGAGAAACAGTAATTCTACGAAAATCGGACTTTTTGGACTTTTCTCATTCAAACTGCAATATCTATGAAACTACGCAAGATTTTTTATTGAAAATTTGCACAGTGATTGTTGAGATATGAAACTAGCATGTCTGAACTTTTCGAAAGATTCTATCGATGAGATCAAAAGTTACGTGAGGTGCAATATTTCAGGCATGAACCTTGAAATGCGATTTCTATAGAATTTTGGACGATTCATGAGAACAATATCGTTTCCTCCACCAATCAGACAAAAAATATCTGGCAAAAGCAATGAAGGAAAGAAAAAATGGAAAAAAATGATCCATTTGTGTGTTGAAATCAGAATCTCGCGATATTGTTGTGATTTTTCGGTTGAAATAGATTTTTTGTTTGTTAAACAGAGAATGTGATTTTCCTATGAAAAAAAACGTCCAAAATTCTATAAAAATCGCATTTCAAGGTTCATGCCTGAAATATTGCACCTCGCGTAACTTTTGATCTCATCGATAGAATCTTTCGAAAAATTCAGACATACTAGCTTCATATTTCAACAATCACTGTGCAAATTTTCAATAAAAATTGTTGCGTAGTTTCAGAGATATTGCAGTTTGATTGAGAAAAGTCCGAAAAGTCCGATTTTCGTAGAATTACTTTTTCTCAGGCCACACAAACTTCAGAAAGCTCAAATTTTCTGTTATAACAGTGTGATAGTTGGTCTATTGAACGCAAAAAAATTTATCAAAAAATATCATCAGAGTAAAAAGTCATGGAAGTTCAAAGTCGAAGTGCCAGTGCGCTTGTTTCCAATTTCTATACAATTATGAACGGTACTGTATGTCTGAATCCTATACCCAAAATTTAGCCTTCACTCCAATCATGATTTCTCCATATTTCAACGCCATTGGCATACGATGTAAGCACCAGCGGTGATGATTCGATTTGAGACTACCGGCATTATCCTCCCAGCGCAATCGAATTGCTTATGACTGATGGAAACAAAATGAAAACGTTTTCATGTCCCTCCCTATCCCATCACAAGATAAAGGAGGAACATCCATTCAAATACTACGTAACGCGTTTAGAGGGGGGAGGGGGTATAGCAGTTTGTTACGGTCAGTGGATTCTGGTTAGAAAATCTGAAACGAATGCGTTACGTAGGGCATTAGGCGGCATTAGGAAACTACAGAGGAAAAAACATTTCCTTGATTCAAACTGCCCGGCTTTTAGCAGCTGTGCGTGTGTATTAGACTGCCCCAAATTTGTATGGGAAATTCAAAACCTGTGAAATGTTATGCAATGCAGGCTAAAATTAATCCTAGGCCTAGTACAAGATCTCAATGCAAATTTGGGCCAGATCGGATCACGGGAAGGGGTCGCTCAACGAGCCTGAAGTTTGTATGAGATGTATCAGACTTCAAAAATGGGCTAACTTTTTTAAGGATGGTATTCATCACTGTTAATAAGTCGGGGCGGTCGATCATATTGACGCCTCATTAACACTGATGAATACCACCGTTAAAAAAGTTAGCCCATTTTTGAAGCCTGATAACTTTTTAATCATAACTCTTATCGATGTGCAGTCTTCGGATAAAATATTTTTTATAGTTCAGGCTTTTAGAAAACCCGTTTTTGAAAGAAATCGATCGACGGGAACTAAAGTTATTAGCTTAGCTTAGCTTGATTGACTACTCACATCCACCTTTAAACATTGAGCCCGAAATGCTTTATTATAAATTTTTAGTTATAAGTTGATATTGAACAATTCCGTTGAATTTCCTTAATATGCTTTTCAACTCTTTATTGGTACAACAATGATATTGAATCAAATGCATTTCGAATCCCATGGTCGCAGGCGTGGCTCAATAGAACGAATTCTACATCGCCAATGGTTGCTACTCCGTGATTGACCGAGGCCACCAATTTTGTTCAAAGGTCAAATGAATGGTGTCTGGGACTGACAACACATTCACAATGCCCAAAACTGATGCTCTCTCTTTAATCATCAATAACGGCGCCGGCCACGTCCTAGTAGTCAATAGATAGTTTGAAAAGAGGAGAAAGGGATGAAAGAAATAATTCGTGCCTTAGGACCGAGGTCACCTCTGCATCCTAGCAAATAATTTTGTTCTGGGGAGTGGGTAAAAGGATGTAATCTGGAGACACTTTTGACTAGTGTGATCTGATTCTTAGCATTATATTCTGCTATTCTCCTATTTTCCTAAAGACAAAATAACTAACTGTTACTATTCAAGTAACTTAAAAGTGAATTTGAAAAAAAAACCTAACTTAAATCCCTCAATAACAATGAGTGGACTCTTCATTTTAAGTGACCTCTAACAACAGAAAACCAACCTGTTACTTTTCTTTAAAAATTTAAAACAGAGTGGTTGAAAATGAATAACTGCCAAGCATGCATCTTTTTATTCAAATATGCCTATTCATACACCACGTTCGCATATCTATGTCGTATCAAAAACTGTCAAGCTGATTTTCAAAGATTCATGAAGAAAAATTTTGAGCTTTCAAAGATAAATTACTAATGTTCTTTGGAACAGTAATACAAAATTTCTTCAATCCATATTATTGAGTTGAAAGCTAATGTATTTTCGATACCCTACCATAGTTTCGCTCATTTGTGTAGCATTCTAATATCTGATCACTCTAAAAAACTTGACAATACATTTATTTTTGTGCTCTTCGATGATCTTTAACACGGGCTAGATAGAAACATGGCTCTAAAACAATAAAAAAAATTTCTTGAGTCTTTTTAAAGAAAAAAAAAGTATTAATACCATTTTGAACGATTTGTTAATGATAAACACAATCAGGCGATATTTAGAAAATTAATTTGTTTGACTGTATAAATTATGAGAACTCTACGAAAGCAAAATTGAATTTATGCATGCTTCACTAGTTTTTCATTGTAAACAATTGCACCATTGAAAATCATTAATGATTCATTAAATCTTTAAGGTTGAACAAAGCAATTTAATCCAGACCAACCAAATAAAATCATTTCAAAATCATAAGTATCTGTATATATCTGAAGCTTGGAAATTTCAATATCAATTATTTTTTGAATTAGAAGGTTTTTTATACAAATACTAAGCTTAAAGATCTAGAAGAAAATCTCTCTTCGGTCGCCAGTAGGTCATTTAAATTGCGCAGAAAAAAGGGTCCAAACCACTTGCTGCTCTTACAATGAACCACCAAACTCGTTCAAAACACTTCCGGTGATAAGTCTTCCAGTAGACATCCCGTCTCTCAAACTAAGGAACGTGTTTTCGATTATTTAAACAATAAAAATTCTATCAAAAACAATGAAGTCAGAAAAATTTTTGCGGACCCGAAAAAAAGACACTTGCGTTGCCATCAAGACAACGCCTACTTCGTCAAAATTTCCGATCGACGGGAACTAAAGTGATTGATGAAAAACGGGTTTTTCATGTTTCTCCCGAACAAAATGTCTCCAAATCCCATACAAACTTCAGGCTCGTTGAGCGACTTCTTTCCGTGATCCGATCTGGCCCAAATTTGGCATGAGATCTTGTACTAGGCCTAGGATAAATTTTAGCCTGCAGCGCATAAGTTTTTTAAAAGTCGGGTCATTTGGGGCAGTCTAGTGTGTATGTAAGCAGGCAATAGGAGTCTAGAGTTACATCCTTTGGCCATCAACATAAAACAAAGAAGTAGAAGAAGTAGAAACAGTTTGGTTTCCGTAGAAGATGCAGCACCGTAGATGCCATCCGCTCTATCATTGAGATAGCCGTCAGAACCAGCTAACGAAGAGGGGAGAGCTCCGCTTTTGCGCGGTAGTTACCCTGCTCGTGAGGAACGCCTTCAACAGTGTCAATTGGACAGCGATTGCGTCGTCGCTCATCCAAATGAGGGTCCCGGCATATCTGTATATGCTTGTGGAAAGTTATTTCCACAATCGCCAACTACAGTATAAGACCGGTGAGGGGGTATGAACACAAGAGGTTTCGGCGGGTGTTCCACAGGGGTCCAGTCCTGTGAAACATCACGTACGACGAGCTCCTCCGAATGAGCCTCCCATCGGGAGCTGAAGTCGAAGGATTTGCGGATGATGCAGTCCTCTTGGCGAGAGACTCCTCGACAGGGGAGTTGCAGCTACTTGCCACAGTAGCTATCCAGGCAGTGAAAAGCTGGATGCACTCCAAGTGCCTGCGCCTATCCCACCACAAAATCGAGTTGATACTGATCACCAATCTGACCTCACACCAAACAGGTACCATTGCAGTTGGACCGTGTTACATTGTGTCCAAACGCGCAATTGTCGAACTCCTCGGCAATCCATAGTAGCAAGAGGATTATCTTATGCTAAGGAGCGGCGGCCTGGAACCAGGCCCTAGGAAGACAGTGTAACCTGCAGAGACTTAACCGCGTTCAGCGGCTGATGAACCTGCGGGTTATCAGGGGATACTGGACCATCATGTCCAAACCCGCCTGCTTGGTGGCAAACGTCATGTCCATCTTGGTTTTGCAAGAGGAGGATGTCTACTTTTACGACAATAAAGACACGCCCAACGTACTAGATATCTCACCAATGAATATTCGATGTCCAACTGGCAGCAGCTGTGGAACAGCTCAGCGAGAGGAAGGTGGACTTATCGTCTGATCCCGCACATCGGGAGCAGGATCGGAAAAAGACACGGTGAAGTGGACTTCCATATGACGCGATTGCTGACTGGTCATAGATGCTTCATGAAGTTCCGCTACCAGTTTGGACATGTGGCTTCGCCATAATGCCCAGATTGTGGTGACGAAAAGGAGACACCCGAGTAAATGGAGTTTGGCTGTCCGAGGTTTGCTGCGGTACGTACCAACATACCTGCCGACTGTGGGCCCGACACGACAGCAGACAACATGGTGCAGAGGATGTGTACGGATTCCAACACTTGACATGCGGTAAGCGATGGGTACACCCGCATCATGACTACCCTTCAGAGGAGCTGGAGGCAACGGCAATCCGCGAGCGGTGTAGGATGACTCCATCGCCGGGGAGCATCTGAGTAGTGAGCGTCCGGTCCCTTGATCGAAGCTACAAAGATAAGGCATCATCTTCTGAGTAGTGGAGTGATGGGTGCGCCGCGACAGTGTATAGGATACCTCAGTATCCGAGGAGTATCCGAGTAGTGTCGCTTCCTAAGGGGTAAACTGCGGGGATAAGACAATACCTTCCTCGTAGCGAACCTGTCGAGTCGTAGCGTTCAAAGTTCCGAATGTATGCCGTTACAGGCGCAAGTCCAGGACAAACTGCTCTCGATCTGGCAAACGACGAGCAGAAAAAGCCGCGGGCCGAAAATCCTAGGGTTGCCAACCAAAGGGATAAAAGAAGACCGGACAGCAGTCGGAGTAGACTTGACCCATCGACGAAGGGCTGTCGAGTAGTGTGCGTCCGACCCCACGGTTTGAAGCTACAAAGATAAGGCATCTCAGGACATCTTCTGCGTAGCGGAAGCCGTGGCTACGCCGCGTTTTTGCGTAGAATGCTCCACATTCGGGAAGTTCCGAGTAGTGCGGTTCACAACGACCGAAGCTGCGGGGATAAGACTTGACCTTCTTCGCATTGGAAATCGTTGGGAAAGGGTGATTCCACGATCGGGGAATACCCATGGGTAGAGTGGCTCTCGACGCCGGGTGAGCCGTTCGAGTCGTAGTAGGATGACGTCTTCGTCGGGAATCATCCGTGTTGTTGCGTTAAGTTCCGCGCGTGTCTAGGATAAGCTGCTCTCGACGGGCACTAAGATGGCAAACCTCGAATCCTAGAGGTTGGACTGCGAGTCGTTAGAGGAGAGGTCAGGCCTCGAATCCTCAGTAGAAACGGTTTCTGTGGTCAACCCCGAGTCTTTACGATAAGAAATCAGGTCTCGAGTCGCAAGAGAAGTGATCAGTCCTTAAATCTACAAAAGAAGGGGTATAAGTGGTTACCTCGATTCATTACGAGAAGAGGTGAGATCTCGAGTCCCTAGAGGAGAGATTGGGCCTTGAGTTGATGCGAGGAGAGGTCGGATCTCGAGTCGTAAGAGGAGATATCAGGCCTCAAATCGAGAAGGGGAGAGGTTTATGTGGGAATCTCGAGTCATTGCGAAGAGATGTCGGTTCTCAAGTCGTTAGAGGAGAGTTCAGACGTCGAGTCGTAAGGATGGGAGGTTTTGCTGAAAGTGGTCTCGCCTATGAGTATTGCCTTGGAGCGCGCTAGCGCTATAAACAGTTCGAGGTGGGAACTAGATCTGCGGCCCCAGCTAGAGTTTTGGGAGTAGGAGGTATACACGGAGTATATCGTGAGTCTTCCGTTTGTACCCATGGACCCAGAGTATCAAACTGAGGGGAACCGGTGGCTCTCCATGCTTTCGAATACAATCCGTAATTTACCACCTGTGGTTACCAACTTTAAACATAAGGTTGGGAGCAATGATAAGAACCCTGCAGAAACACCAGAACTTCGTCCAAACAAAAAATATTGGGCGATAGTTAATCAGAACCTTAAGAAGACCCAAAACACTGTTAGCAGCGAGAAGCAGTTCAAAGCAAACTGGCATTCTGTAGCGAAGAAAGTGAATAAGGTGACTGTACAAAATCTGATGGCAGGCGTCAAACGGAAGGCTCGCCAATTTGGACTAGGTCGACCGGAATCTAAACTGAATGTTTTTCCGTCGGTTATTCACATTGAACTTCTAAAAAAAATATACACACAACTTAGTTAGACCGCTTTTTGACCTCTTTATACCTTCTCCTTAACAGATATTGAAATGAAAGGGATACATCATTGCCGAGTAATATCCTCGAGATAGAGCGATTCAGCGACGATAAGGTTGTTCAAATCGGTGCAGGAAGAATCCTTTACCGGGAACCATCAGAGTAGAATCGAACCTCGAGATATTCAGAGGAGGTTTTAGATCAGGGCTCAAGAGGAGTGGTCAGACCTCGGCTCGTTGTAAGGAGAGGTCACCAAGGAGTCTAAAGTTATCTCAAATTCGTGATGTAGAATCAAATTCAAATACAGTTATCAGAATGAAGCGAGGCAAAGCGATTTGGTACAGCTTATTCAGTAGCACTGCAATTCCCAAGTTCGTGTCGTCTAATGAAGGTTCCAAAAAAAAGGGTAAAAAGACACCACTATAAAATTTCTCATCACTCCTACAACAGCAAAATCGTCGATCATCATAGGTCATGTACTTGGGATCAATGTGATAGCATGATAGCTTTATGGTTAATAATATTAATGCGGAATCTTAGAAGACAGTTAATATAACAGAAAAACATAATGAACAATAGGTATTAAATTATCTTGGATTTAGAGCACAAAGACAAAAGTTCTCAAGGATTTAGGAAGTTAATTGCCTTGTTGCTTTTAAATTCAAACCCCACAAGCTAAAATACTTGCAGCAACGCTAGCCGAGTAAACCGGGTACGATACACTGATTTCCGTTATCCAACAACGAAACGGCTACGACAACGACGCACCGAGAGAAAGTTTAGATTTACCTTTTATCGGAGCTTAAATTTAATATACCATGCTATAGACTTCCTGCGGCCCAGTCGAGTCGGTACAAGTCGTCCTGTTTGCGAGCGAGTACTTTACGGTAGCAGCTATACAGTTATGCCGCCCATTACTTCAAATGCCTTATCCTTGACTGCTTTCGGAACGCTCCAGAGTGGAATCATCGAATGGGTGGGTGGGTACACGTGTTGGTTGTATGTGCGCCCCGGAGAATCTGCCAGCTGAGGTTTCTCGAATTCCCGGTGTATGGCTCTTTGTGTGCCGGATTCGAAAGTGAAACGACTGACTAGGCTATGTGACTCGTGACATTAGAAGGAAATTTTCCAAATCCCTACCCGCCTTCCACCAGACATTCAGACAGCGGACGGCGAGGAAAGTGGCACTCGGTTAAAGAAGGAGAGGGTGCTCCACTTCAGTTTGGTAAACTTTCCCTCCCTCGTTTGAATCTGAAAAGCTCCCCTTTCCACATGTCCTTTGAACCGGTCCCGGTTTCGGTATCTTTGGAAATGGTATAAACGGAATGTTGCGGAAAATCGATTCATTTTATCATAAACGGTCCTGTAATTGTAACGATACCCCCAAACATCCTTCGTCCTTTTCCTTCTCCCAAATCAGGCTGACGATGACGATGATGATGATGATGGTTCAGCAGAGATTGGCCACTGAAGCCGGAAAGCCCGCCGGTAGAACACACGGCAGGTTTGTTGTAATGGCGAATCGGTATTTGCGTTTACGTTATGTACTTACACTCCCTTTTGGTGCCCGGCGTCGACGTCGGCTTCGGCAGTTCCCATCTTGGGATTTATGCTACTGGTGCCGATAAATGGGTAAATGGTTTATAAATAAATTAAATTTGCGATCGGAGTGAACGGATAATTACGTACAAAGCGGACGCTTCATGTTGATTGTCCTGTTTACATCGAATGGGCTGTTGCAAACGACGACGGAGCAAGGGTGTTGTGTGTGTTTTCGAAAGTTTGCCGTTGAAATGTTAATGCCTTCGACGGAATTGTTACTTAATTGTTTGTGTGTTTTGAAGATTGTTAGGTTGGAACCTCTTCGCTCTTCATGGGAAATTTGATCTGGAAAGTTTGATCATCTTCACAATCTTGATTCATAAAAGTCTTCCAAATTACTCAAGCTCAATTCCAAAGCGGGTCATACAAATCTTAACCCAAAAGAGAAAAAAAAAACATTAACAATCCCCTCTTCCGAAAAACCATCACGTGGTCGTTGTCGGTTTTGCTTGCACTGACCTAGGCCAACAACTGCCGGCAACGGAATTTTACCCCCCAAAAAAGAACGCACATAAACAACTTCCATCCGGGTGGGGTAACTCTTTCCCATTCACCTCGATTTGGCTCGACTTGACCCCTCTCGGAAATGGCACACAACATGCTTCTGCACACTTCTTCTCGAACTGGCTTGTGCTAAGGTTGAAACCCAAACAATCGACTTCGTATTAATATCATCGATTTGCATACGAAATGAAATGGAAACTTATTATTGAACAAGCGCAAATTAGAAACAATTCAAGTAGGTACGTTAGTTGATGAGTTCATCATAAGTTAGATTTGAATTTTTAAACATAAATTTAGGCTGATTATTGATATGGTACCATCAAAACTCGTAAAAGTACCGAGATTGGGTTCATTAGGCAGCAAATAGTCGTGCAGAGGGCTTGCACGTGGAAAAAATTATAGTATTTTCAACAATAATCCACTTATATTCAATTATATTTCTGATTGATTCTCGACCAACTATAAAGATGAAGATTTCAGCTATATATATGGTGCGTTCAACAATATAAATAATAGATTCAACTATAGTTGTATGATTGATTTTATGTATTCTACTATAAATATAATAGATTCAACTATGATCGTATGGTTGATTTTATGTATTCAACAACAAATATAACAGATTCAACTATAATCGTATGATTGATTCAACGATAAATATAATAAATTCAACTTTATTTGTATGGTTGAACTTTTGCATTCAATTATGCATATAATAATTACTAATAAATGTATATGATAGGTTTTTGCATTCAAAAATAATAATTCATGTAACATATGTATATTTCATTTATGTTTATATATTTTTGTGTTGCATTCAATCGATTATGTTTACACCTCCAGCTGCTGTTTATGGGTATTCCGGTCCAGATACGAATGTTGCTGGAGGTTGATCGATCTTTGTTCCGTCAGCTGCTGTTCTTGAAGAATGTATGCATCGGATCATACCGGTTCTTCTAGGAGGATGCTTTATTCATGCTGCAATTTCCATCATAAATTTGCTTCTGCGAACCACGATCGGAATGCTACAAACTTTGCAGCTAAAGACGTTCCGGATCGACAGAAAATTTATGTCACCTCTACGCGCTGGAAATAGGAAACATCGCATTTGAAAACTAACTTGATTGGAGAAAATGATTTCCTTACTGCTCGTCAGCTACTTTTCCCCGAAAGATCAACATTCTGAAAACGACGACCAACCAACAATTTTTTATCTATTTTAGAATTGATACTGCTGCTTTTTATTACACTCGCAGTTACTTAACTGGACGTAAATTGACAGTTCGTACGGGTAACTGGTCAGGCAGTTCTCAGCTTCATCAGGCGTGCCTCAGGGAAGTCATCTAGGGCCATTAGTATTCCTCATCTACTTCAATCTACTTCAACGACGTGCTGCAACTTCTCGATGGACCAAAATTAGCGTATGCCGACGACTTGAAACTGTTCTACTCCATCAATGGCCCCGAAGATGTGAACTTCCTGCAGAACCAGTTTAACCTCTTAGCCTCCTGGTGTGATGCCAATCGCCTACCTTTAAACCGTAGTAAATGCGTAGTAATATCATTTTCCCGCAAACGACGCTCGTTCTCAGCCGTTTATTACCTCGGAATCGATGCAATCTCTCGAGCTCAGCACGTGAAAGATTTTGGTGTGATTCTTGACGTGCGGCTGGATTTTAAGACTCATATAAACTATATCGTTGACAAGGCCTCCAGAAGCCTGGGTCTTCTTTGCCGCATGACCAAGGACTTTATGGACATCCACTGCCTGAAGAGTCTTTACTGTAGTTTGGTTCGATCGATCCTTGAATATGCTTCTGCGGTTTGGTGCCCATATTATCAAAACGGTTCTGATCGCATCAAAGCCATCCAACGACGTTTTTTAAGGTATGCCCTTCGACACTTATACTAGAAAGACCCTTTTCGACTTCTCAGCCACGGAATCCGCTGCCGCCTGATCGACATCGACACGCTGCAAGCCCGCAGGACCGCCACTCGTGCAACTTTTGTTGCTGATCTGCTTTCATCGAGAGTCGACTCTCCCACACTCTTGGAAGTTCTTCCACTTAGCGTCCGACCTCGAGGTTTGAGGGATCGGGATCTTCAGCTCTTCGTTCCTCTTAGACTGAACAATTACGGAACCAACTCTGCGATGATTGGCGTCATTAAGATTTTCAACCGCTTCTCAGAGCATTTGGATTTTGACGTTTCGAAGGTAGTATTCCGAAGAAGAATTCTTAGTTTTCTGAGTTCAGTGTAGATTTGTGTTTGTAGTTAGTCTCTGAATTTTGAAATATCATTTGGATCAATATATGATCTGTTGATTTACCAATAAATAAATAAATACCACTGGCTGCAACACTGAAGATCTTCACTCAACGATGATGCTGATATAATTTTGGGCCTGCCGGAAATTCGTGACGGTTGGAGGGTCCTAATGAAGATGCTCCGAACGGCAGAACGATGTTGGTGAAATTAAAGGTTTCTTCTTTGTCATCTTCTTGTTTGATCGAAGCAAGTTTGTTTTGTTTGCTTGGTTTTGAAGGGTTAGTAACTACGATTATATGCCCAGCATGAAATGCGATCATACATATAGTTGAATTCATCAAAATGAAAGTAGAAAAAACGTAACTCGATTCAGCAATATTGATGGTTGGTTGCGTAAGGTCAATCAGCAGTTTGTAGTTAATTCTATTCTATTTATAGTTGAATACCTTTAATAAATCTTACGAATGTATCACTAATCACTAATCACTAATCGTACTTCCACAGCCAGAACTTATGTCTGAGTCCCAAAGAATAATACAAGTTTGTTATTATTCTTCTTTTCTTTGTTCATGTGTTTGATTATTTTAACATAAAAACATTAAAATGATCAAAAACATAAAGTGGTTGGGCCTACCGTGGAGCAGAGAACGCAGAGGCATCTGGAACACAGGAACAGGAAGAAACGTGGACCACCAGTACCATACGTTTCAAATGGGCAGTATCGTTGGAAGCATGCTAAGAAATTGCTTCTTGGTGAAGAAACTTAACTACTCCAATCACTAGGACCATCCTTTAGCGGCTGGAAATGATTTATTTTGTACACAGAAATCACAAAACCTGAACAAAAGCATTTTGTAGAATTTTATAAAATTAATAAACGTATCTTGTAAATATAAGTTTAAGCTTTCTTAGTTGAATTGTTTTGGTTTTCAGTGTACAATCATTTCTGGTCATCGACCAAGGATAAAGCGCCTTTACTCGCTCTTGAAAATAAAGAAGAGAAACAAAAAATATTAGTAGAACATTTATCCTTCCGAGGCCTGTTTGAGCTCGAAAGGTTTTTTTTAAAACGTACCCTTATAATAGAAATTAACTCAAATCGACAGTTTTCCATAAAACATATACAATCAGTTTTACGTAAATAGTAATTAAAAAAACTTTTGAATACTTAGTAATCCAATCTCAATGATCTTATAATTTTTATTATTTCAAAATTTCTAAAAGACATTGATGTGTGATTCACTGCAAAACATTAGATCAAATTTGGATTGGAAATTATTTTCGACAAAGAGTGCATATTTAAATTGTCCAATTGTAAAAGCACATCCTATTTGGTAAATAAGATTTATGAAAAATAAAATAAGCAATCAAAACTTTAGTTCATTTATTTGCTACAACAATACTTATCGATCGTTTGATGGTTTTTTTTCGGAGTGTTTCTTCGGTAATCTTCCAGAACGAACACTTCTCCTCCCTTTCCCCGCACGAAATACTTTCTTTTTCAAGGCGCCAAACTATTACCTTAGTTCTCAACCTTTCCATTAAACAAAACTTCGGATGTACCCATTTCAAAAGATATTTTTCTTCTGTCGAACCGTATGCAGGACTCAAGCGTCTTTATATGTTAAACGCGTAAAACCGACCTGCATCTCAGCAACCTGGAAAACCAATCCCCCCGTTTTCTCAACGTGGATTTTTTCTTCCTTTTCCTACGGCTACAAGTGAAACCTTGAATACGCGAAGCCAATGATGGCTTTTGCTCGATTCCGGGATTTAAACAACACTTTACTGAACACTTTCTTAATCAATTTTCATAACCTAATAATAAGTTTGAACCATCCCCATGTCTATTTTTGCAATGCATTCTAAACTCTCTTGATTTTAGTTTTTCATTTTCCACATTTTTCACTTCTACGGCACCCTTTAGACTAAAAAACCGCCGTTTGCGAGCACACATTTTTCTAAAAGCTTTTTTAACCCCACTAAATCAGTTTTATTCGAGTGACTACTTTCCAGACACTCCTCCCATTAAGCACTTTTCTTGAGAACCCAAACTTAACCAAGCACAAAGAACAATTTCATCACGTTGCTTACGCTGCCACCTGTTTTGCAAACTTTCTGATTGAATTAAACTTATTTCACGAGAAAATCGCGGAACATTCCGTTAACACCTTAAAACTTTATCCCACCCATCACATTTGAAACCTTTTTGGTAGTTTCATATCATTTTTACGATGAAAAAAATTAAATTTTATAAAATTTTCGCGGACGGACTGAAAAACGCGTGCGATCGGCAAGCAGCATCGCCTACTCCTCTTAATAAATCTTACGAATGTATTTGAATTTATCATATCTATAGTTGAATTAATAATACCATTATAGTTGAATCCATTGTGAAAGGTGAAAGGTTGTGAAAGGTCAATCAGCAGTTTGTAGTCGAATCTTTTATAGTCAATCATATAATTATATTTGAATCTATCATATGTATAGTTGAATCAATTATACTATTATAGTTGAATCTATTATATTGATAGTTGATTGCGTAAAGTCAATCATCAGTTCGTCGTTCAATCTATTGTATTTATATTCGAATGCTTAAAAAATCAATTACATTTTGATGATTGATTAGCTGAAATAATTAAAAACAATAGACGTCTTTTTTTCTCCGTGTAGAAATAAGCTCGAGATTTTGGTCAGATTTCACATTTGACATGGAGTATGCATATCATATTACGTCCAGGTGATGCCTGAAGATGTGAACCCCCCCAACATGTTAGAACTCTTGATTGATATTAAGCAGTGTTCATCAAAAAAGACCATTTTCAGTGCAAAGCGGGATTTTTATTGATATTTACTGATTTGATGACCATTTGTTAATTCCAAAACATATCAAGGAGAAAAAAGTGTAGTTTTTTTTAACAATATTTCAACTATATTTCTGATAACTTCTCGACCAACTATAAATTTGAAGATTTCAACTATATACATATATAGCAGGTTATCTGATTGATATTTTGCGTTTAACAGCACATATAATAGCCTTTCAACTATAAATATAAGAGGTTCAACTAAAATTGTATGATTGATGTTCTGCATTCAACAATAAATACAGTAAAATCAACTATACTGGTATAGTTAAATAAACTGAAAATATATTAGATTTAACTATATATATGCGATTGATTTTGGTCGTTCAACTATATATATTGTAGATTTTATTTATGTTTACATTAGAAGTTATCATATCTTAAGATGGTTTTTCGGAATAATTTGATCGGCGCGTAGTAGTATTTTTTTATTTGTTTTTTCGGGTCTGGGGTGAAATTATGAATCCTATTCGATTCGAGTTACCCGTTTCGAGTTGAACTCAAATCGACTTAGAATCAGTATTACGAATCTCGTTCAAGTTCTAAATTTTAAAGTACTAGATTTCGAGTTAATCGGGTAACTGATCATCGCGAAACGTTCCATTCGAATCGAGATCGGTGATGCCAAAGTTGGTTGAATCGAACGAAACTCGATTGTTTCGAGTTCCATAATCCCGTCCCTGGTTTCCGGGTCATCTTCTGATAGAACTTTCTAAATTCTATAAATTTACCTGTCGGTTCATGCAGTCGTTTTTTATCATTGCTTCAAAAACACATTACACGCATGCACTAAACACTTATGTTTATGTATTGTTTGGATGTGTATTTATTCATTAAAGTATCACACAATCAATCATAAGAATAAAGTTGAATTTACTATATTTAAAGTTCAATGCTTAGAATCTAATCATATAATTGTAGTTGAATCATTTATATTTACAGTTGAATCAATTATACCATTATAGTTGAATCTACCGTATTTATAGTTGAATGTGAGCGGTCAATCAGGAATAAATAGTTGAATTTATAATATTTATAGTTGATTGCATAACACCATACAGTTGTAGTTGAATCTATCATATTTACAATTGAATCAATCATACCGTTATAGTTTGATCGATTATATTTATAGTTGATGAAGTAAGGTCAATCAACAGTTTGTTGAGTCTATTATATTTATAGTTGGATGCGAAAAAATTAACTACACTTCGATGATTGGTATAACTAGCTGAAATAATTGGAACAACTGTCGTCTTGTTTCTCCGTGCTGGCGTTCCACAAGGCTGTCATCTTGATTCTCTTATTTTGATGAATGATTTCTTGGTTATTTCCTGTTTCCTTTAAAAATTAGCGTCCTACACTATTATGAAATTACCAATCATGTTTAAAATTCACAGGTTCTAATCAGGCATATTATTTACAAATACCTTTTCTTCTCTTTCCAGGTGAGTGTTCTCCTCCAATTCCACCTCATTGGGTGAGTAAATTTTCAGACGAAAAAAAAAAGATCGCAACAGTAAGACTCCTTTAACATTTTTGTCAACGTAGGTGGTTGGATTCTTCATTATAATAAATACCTTAAATCAAGATTCTAAATTAGATTCAAAAAGTGCATCTTGAGTAGGACGCTTGTTACACCATAGAAAACTACTATAAATTTGAGTTACATCATTGTTTCGTGTTCAAACACTAAAAAAGGTAATATGACAACTGGCTGAAACTTGAAAAATTCGATGAAAACTTTTAAAAATGCATTTCAAATTTTTTTGCCGATAGCTGAAAATCAGTTACTGTAGGGGCATAATGAGAATACCCCTGGGGCAGTATAAACACCATTAATCGGGGCACGATGGGCGTTTTCTGCCGTAGAATCTAGAAGCGAATCCAACTTGATGGAGTCAACTGAATTATAGAGCTACAGCTTGACTTCTTTCATTTGACGATTTGGCGGAGAGGTAATCAGTAGACTCGAGTTCGACTCCTGGTCGAGGTGATTTTTTTTCAGTTACTGTTCATGATCGATGCATTTTGCATTAAACTGTGAGTCGTAGATCCATCAAAAAAATCAATGACAAAATAATGTATGTCTATTTGTAGAATACAAACAATTCACACACTCATACTTTATGTTTCTGGTGCTTTGTTTGGCAGGTGATGCTACTAGTCGTATAATGCAAAGATCAATATAATCGATCATAAATGTTAAATTCAACAAAAACCGCCGCGACTAGGAATCGAGTCATCGAGCTTTTTAAAATGGATTATAGTTAAAAATCTAAAATTTATTCATCTTGAAATTGAGGAACAATGTGTTATCATGTTGCAGTGCGTACATTATAAATGAAGATGATTTAACGATCAGATGAGCAAATTTTTGGTGTTGAAAAAACCTAGTCGTTTTTCTGTAAATTTCTAAATTGTAAATTTCTGTAAAGATGATAAGGGGATTTCTTTTTTGCTTAAAAATTAATATCATAGAAACTATTAAACTATTCCTCGTGGCAATTTATTTGAAAAAATACGTATTTCCTCAAAAAAAAGGTATGTCCAGTAATTTTAAAGCTATTTAAAGTCAATGAGGTGGAAAAAAGAGGTGATGATGAAGAAACTTTCCAAAGGTAGCAGAAAAGTATTTCCTTCGTAAAAATAGTTGATATGACAAAAGTGACGTCACTTCAGACTATTTTTGCGAAGAATATATAGATGTTAAACTCCCAATGATCAAATAAGTAAAACAAATTCTATCGGACGTGCAATGGTGTATATGTGCACTACACTGAGTCGATTTGGGGACATTTATGAAATTTTCCAAACCCGGGGGTCTTATAACTTTTTTTGTCTTATAAGATTACGGTCTTCGACAAAGTCGTTCAATGGAAAATTTGTATATTGACACAAAAACCATAAAAAAGCTCGGTTCCACAGAAGGAACAAAAATGATGTGGATTTCTCAGTACAAAATATTAAATTTTCCCATACAAACCTTAAAAGGGAAATTTACTCACGAAAACGTTACTTAAAATTCTGCACTTGCGCTATCTCAGTTGAAGTGCACATCATTATTGATTTAAAGTGTCTTGTAAGATTGTTCCGATCCTTGTTTCGTTGTTGAAATTACAACTGAGTTATTATTTTATGCGTAGAAAATTCTCGAGAGACTAGCAAGCTACGAAATTTCTCGTATTTGGTCCGCCAAGTGTAAAGCATCAAAAAGTTAAATCTAACGCGTGCCTCATAAATTTTATTTTGGTGTTCTTTAATTTTCAATCACACTACTAGTACAAAAAACAAAAACACCAACTCAAAACATCGCAATGTCACTACCAAATACCAACATCTAAGATTTCTTCATATTGGTAGCCTGCAAAAAGGTAACCAACGAGTAGCACGTTTCCACAACTGCTTTGAAAGTGTTCATCGATATGTCACTCAGTTCCCCGCAACGAAACTTGAAGCTCTGCTGAAAATGAAACACCGAATGAACCGTATTGAACCGGATACTCTTCCATCGGGTTTGGATTTGCTTCCGATTCATGTGATTCATCCAGTCGACCCAGTTCCAGTGATGGTAGCTTTCCTCGATGACTTCCTTCTGATCGTTGAGCGCCTCAATGGCACTGGACATCAGGAAACATTCCATCAGAAACACAATTGCGAATGCCATGGCCGTCACCACCTGATAGGTGAGTCCGATGTTGCTAGTGAAGCAACAAACTGCCAGGAGGCTTTCAGTTGTAAAAACTTGCAGCAGAAATAGGAAGGAAGTCATCTTCCTCAGAGTATTGACTATTTCCGAGAATTCTTCGTAATCGATCATAATTTCCCGGAACTTACTGTCATAACTTGTCCAAAAATACTGCTCAGCTTCAAGTCCTGGGGCCATACGTTTTTTGGTTTCTTCCGAAGCTCGCTGAAAAACCGTAGACAACTGTTGAGCAATCACTTGAATCTCCCACACGAAACCGTCCAAAATGGCCAAAAAGGTCAACGAAATAACCCATGAGGCATGGTTCCAAAACACCAACGGAATCCCGTACACCATATCGATCAAATCCACCAACCACTGCCAGCTGGGTCCAAGATCCACTCGAAAGTGGAAGTAATCTTCCCTGGCAGCGAAGGCCCAGATCAGTGCCGAAATGTTCACCGGTATTACGACCAACAGGTTTCTCCTCGACAGGCGATGCAGTTGCTGCCGCCTCAAATCTGCCTCCAATCCACCACAAAATTTCTGCTTCCTACCATTTAAGTATGCCCTCAAACGAAGAAACAAATTGTAGTTGACGTCGAAGGCGATTAGTTTGATCATCGACAAAAAACTGTAGATGAAGCACATTCCAATACGAATTGCTAGCTCATCCGGCGCTCCAACGGCATCGGTCATATCCTCGAACAGCGGAATAAGCTGCAGGGCACATGTAAACATGAGGGAAATGAAGGCGGCCTTCAGCAGGAAATCCTTACGACCTCGAAGTCCTATCCCGGCCGTGCATCGTTGGGCCCAAATAAAATGGCTGAACAAATCCGGACATTCGTCCGGTTCAACATAGCTTTCGTATCGATTTCGAACGACTTGAAGCAGGGATTTCATTGCAACCTTCTAGAGATTACTACAGAGAACTGACCAAAACGAAATACTTGAAGCTTGTAGAGCTTCGGTTAACTGTCTACCGACTTTTAAAGCGTTTTATCTTCTGATCTGGAACTGCTACTACGTTATTTTTGATATAAATAATTCAGCTTCCTTAAACTGAAAATTCCTTTGAATTTTCTTTCTTTAGCATAGAAATTTTTCCTAGCTTCCGCTTGGAGCCTTTAATTATAAGCGTTGCAATTAAACTGTCAAACATTTTGCGTTGATTTTAAATCCATGTGCATTTTAGCTAGAACAATCACAGTTGATTGTTGCAAAGATTTTCAGAATCTTTCAGTTGCTGATGTTACAGTTCTTCAGTGAATTATTCATTTGAGTAGTCTAAGTGTATTTGAAAATTACTAGTTCAAGAAGACTTTTTTTTAAACAACACAATCATGCATAGGATCTAAAGTAAACTTGATGTTTCCTCGATGGGATTCTATTAACTTAACACTTAGCGTACATCTTTCGTGGATATTATGGCTAGTATCTTGCAAATGCTTAAACCATCAACCCACAGAAAATGTCTATGTAAGCTGTGACCAGGATTCGATCTCAGGACCATTGTCTTAGAAGACTTGAACCCTATCTTCTAGGCTACGGGAAGTTATCGTTTTTAGTTGTTTTAAGTTCCCTTAACTTCCATGAAATTTGCCTTTGACAAACTTGCAAACTTGAATTAACTGTATCTATTACAGCACGACCTTTCCTATGAAAAATCAATTGGCACTCTTCATTAAAAAAATTTATTTGTCGAATATATTTCATGCTTTCCAAACAAATGTTCACGTATCAATCTTTCAGTGAATGTGATAGGATTCGCACTACCAAGTACTAGAAATCTAGGAAAGGAAATAGCAACTAGAAATTTGGAATTAAAACCTAAAACATAACAGCTGAGGGGACTCCTCGAAAAAATATCTCGAATAGTTTCACTCGAATATAGGCTAATGGAGCCCCCTATAATGAGTTTTGTAGATTTTTTCCTGCATTTATGTAAGAGCATTTTTTTTCAAAACTTGCTGAAAACTGAGCTTATGGTTTGGAATATTTTAAAAACAAGAAACAGAAACATTTTAAAGTGATAAGAAAAAATCTTCAAATCAGATTTTGTTTAACTTTTCAAACAAAGTTCAATAGCTCGAAAAATAAAATTTTAAAAATATGTTGAGATAACAGCATTGTTGTTTTGTTCTATTTGGCACATTTTTTTAGAACATTTGGTATATGTAAGATATAGCGAAGGAATCAAGTATCCCCAGGGATCAAGTACCCTCACTTTCCCCTACTCAATTAACAGTTTTTGAATGAAAACTTGTAGCACAGAATAGATAGAACAAAGAAAAACATCTCCCATTTTAATTAAGTTCGAATGTCTTACACAATTGCAAAGTATATTGCTTTAAATTTAAACTTTATAGTTATTTGTGAGGAATTTGTAATTCACCTGAACCTACCTAAATTGATTCAAAGACTTTACGAAAAAAAATCCTGAATTTTATCCGAAAAATATCAGAAAAAATTCCGGGAACTGTTGAAATTAAAAAAAAAAAAATTAAGAGAAACATTGTAAATCAATGGGAATTAAATAAATAAAACCGTGAAATCTAAAATGCACGCGTTATGAGCACAAGTATGAGTATAAATAATGCAAAATTATTGTTAGCTTTTATATAATTTTTGAAATCGGCGAAAATCAATTTTAAAAAAATTCTTTAGTTGCTTACATCGGTCCAATCGACCGTACTGAGATTCTTTTTTGAATTTTAATTCTCATTTCTATCTCAGATCAGAAATTTCTACTATTGATTCTGATGTTCTTCTCCTTTCAAATTTTTCTTACTGAAGTAAATATCCTGAATTTAGCATATATCTTTCCAATAGATAATTCTCAATTTTTTTTCAATACAAATATAAATTCAATTAATTGACATTTTCAAATATTGTGTTGTATCTTAAGTTTCATGGTGTTCTAAATTTTGGGAACTCGAGATCTTTGTTTAAACTTCAAAACTCATCTGATTTTTGTTTATCATTACTGATTATGTGTATTCAGCATGCAATCTACATTCTGAGTTTATGTTTTCAAATTTATTTTTATCACAATTAGAAAAACTATTTGACGATTTTTCTGTTTCCAATATTTGATGCGAAATTGGCTTAATCCGGCACTGTATGTGAGGTAATTGAATCAAAATAAGCAATTCAAAACCAAATCAATGGGAGCACAGAGAGAGATTGCCAAAATGCATAACTTATTGCAACTCCTGGCATTTTTATGAATAATTTACTTAGTATTTGGTCAACTTATTCAAGTTAAACTCTGGTTTTGTTAATGTCTGATTTTTAAATTACAAAAAAAAGTTCAACAAACATAAGACATATTTGAAACAATGCTGTCAATCATTCTATCATAAGGTTGCCAGAATTTTTTAACACGTACCCGGGCCGGACAAATCCGGGCTATTTTATCTGAAAACCTGGCGAAATCCGGGCATTTGATTTTAAAATGTCGACCAAAAATCCGGGCAAAATTGGTAA
This sequence comes from Uranotaenia lowii, assembly GCF_029784155.1. Taxonomy (NCBI): domain Eukaryota; kingdom Metazoa; phylum Arthropoda; class Insecta; order Diptera; family Culicidae; genus Uranotaenia; species Uranotaenia lowii. The sequence goes on along the minus strand of NC_073693.1, from coordinate 219,840,609 downwards.
AAAAAACCCAAGAATTATGCAACACAAATCAAGAAAAAAACTTGAATTTGTTTTTTCACCAGCAGTTTTTAAATCGTATTTTAGGCTTTCAAAAAACATCTTATGATTATTGTTATAAAACTTGCTTAAAAAATTTCGTTTTGGACGCATAAATAAACATTTTTACAACACAATTTGTTCTTTTTTTTTGGAAAATAAAGTGAATAAATCCGGACAAGGCTTTTTTAAATGAAATCCTGGCAACCGGGCCGGGTCGGACTTATGTCAAATTTGTTATTGAATATCCGGGCAAACCCGGATAAAACCGCGCAATCTGGCAACCTTATCCTACCATGAATGGAAAAAAAAACTTACATACTAGAACGAAAAATTTCAATCAAAATGCTATAAATGCGTCTGGCAACTTTGCCGCCTGTCATTTGTATTTCAAGTTAAAAATTTACTTGAATGCTTGAACAACTTTGACAAAAGTCTTAGTATACGTTGAGATCAAAGAGAAAAATAATACATAGATGAAGAAAAATTAGCATCATTTTCTTTTGCGTACAGTAGTAAAAATAAACTTTTGGACCGAATGTTAAAAAGGTCCTTAATTAACGTTAAACTCCTATCAAAAAGAAAAAAAAAGTCCTTAATTAACAAAAAAAAATCAACATCTAAAAGAAATTTCCTATGCTTCATTATAAAAACATAGATATTTTTATCAGTGTTGTCAGTTGAAAAAAAAATTCAATGTAACTTTTTACTCACTCCACACACATGAAGCCGTTTGATGTTTAGTTTTAAGTTAAACTAAAAATAAATTTATTTTTACGGTTTCTGATTTTAAATATTGTATTAACTTAGTAATTGAGGTGAAAACTTAAAAGGACAGCCTGAGTATTTTAACAAATTGAGGATCTCTTTGCAGTCTTGGACAAAATTGTTTAAAATACGATTTGATGAAACTTTTTGTTGGACGTTCAGTTTCTAAAACATTCATCATTCGAGTACAGTGTAATATATGAAAATTACCATAAAATCGTTTTTTTTATAATAACTTTTCTTGTATTTTTATAATATTAAAAATATTTTACAAAGTTGTTTAGACGAACTTTATAAGCATGTAAAATGTAAACCTTTAGAGTTATATTTAGAAAATGCTAAAAAAAATCGGCTATTTCAGTCACAAATTTACGAACAATCGGCACTTTTCGGTAGCTTACACTATATATAGGTAAGGTTGCCGGATTTTGAACAAATTTTCATCCACAGAACACAGAATTTTGGAAATGTTCACAGAATTCACAGATTTGTTTAAATTTTGTACGTATTTCCAAAACTATAATTTTTATGACATCATAAATTTTAGATGTTTAACTTTGTTTTGGTGAAATATGACAATTTTGGTAAAGTTTATCGGTTTTTCTCAAGTATAATTTAAAATAAGACTCATTTTTTTATGATTTCTCAAAGAAATTTATGCTATTTCTATCATAGAAAACCATCACAGGATTTTTGGGTAAAATCACAGAAAGTTAGAATTTTTAATCGCAAAAATACAGATATTTTTTTCGGAAACCTTGTCGGGATTTATAATCCATCGGGAAAATGCAAGAAAAAGTCGAAAATTCCTCCAAGAAATCGGGAATTTTTGGCTCAGCTGCTCAGTGAATATATCTAAGTGTCTCAAATGTTCCAGGACAACCGAAAAATTATGAAACTTACTCAAACCATGTTTTAAAAAATCAGTTTGAAATTTCCAGCCAACTGTTACCGAGAGCTTGCTTGTAGAAATATTGAGACATTTCTGTTTGTATTTTTTTGCGATCTTTTATATTTCAACTTCCATCTAACTTTGTCAGAAGTCAGCTATTCGTTTTTACCTCAAAGAGATTTCTTGAATCGATGAATCTTTAGATAAATATTGAAACTTTAAATAAATACGTAGCATATTTACATGTTTTGAGGCTTATTTTCTTATTTATGCTACATATAATTAACATTTTGAACCATTAGTGGATTTTTTTAACGAATATTTGAGTCGGTTTTGCTCAGGCCGAACTGAACGCCATCGCCTCGAAAAATAATGAAACAACAGCATTTGAATCTCATTTACAAAACCAGAAAATTGAAAACAATTGACGGCTATCAGTTTATTAGATTATTAAAAACTACTGATCCTTACAATTCATTACATTTTTCATTTTAGTAATGATTTGTACATTCAACACTGAAGTTCGAAAAATGCTGATCAGGCTTAGTTCGGTCTAGTCGAATTCCGTTAATTTGTTCTCCGGTTTAAAATAGAATTCAGCAAATATACATATTAAGATGAAATATTAAGGATTTCGAAATGTAAACTTTGGTGCCATTGCAGTTGTATGGATAAAATTAACGAGGAACCATCGATTAATTTCCAACCTCAATTCACACGGTGAAATCAAACCAGTTTTTAAACTGAATCTATGTCTTAAAAATCAACCTATTTTCTTTAAAAGCATAGGGTTTTACAAAGTTTATGAAAAACATTCACATAAGATTCAAATAAATCACTTTTTTTGTGACTTAAATTTACCTATCCACGGCTGCTTTGAATCGTTTATACGAAATGTGCCATTTAATGAAAATGATTTTTGCTACAATACACCTTTTCATCATATTCATACTCTTAAATACAGAGTTCCCAATGAAACAAAATTCTCTGAAAAACAATAGTTTTCAGATGGTAAATTACTTATTTCCTCTAATACAAGAACTGCTTTAAAAAAATCATAAATTACCAAAATCGGTACTATTTCTGTTTAATTTCATACTTTGGGCATTTTCTCCTTGTGCTAAGGCTTTTTTCTAAAAGTTATTGTTGACTAATTTTTAAGGTTTTCTTGATAATCTAATATATAAAGATGAGTTGGACTATATATGTTTGTTTGTTTGTATGCACCTTATAGAAATCCACACCACTTAACCGATCAGCCTGAAATTTGGTACAGTTATGTGTTTGAACCATGGTAAGGTTTTAGTAATAGTTTTGAGCCCCTCCCACCTAAAAAAAGGGACCCTCCCATACAACTTACGTTTGTATTCCCACAAATCAAAAGTCATGGCACCCGTTTTTCAAAACCGAATTTTCCTTTTGGCGGGGTTGTTTTCACCATCACCATGGGCCGGGTATTAGAAACCCATGAGCTTTACATAAGGTGCGGAGATATTTTGATGCTGTCACAAATACATCAGTATCTTCAGACTGGTGTGCATGCAATGCGGTCTGATTCGCATCAATGACGTCATAACAGTTGTTTGGGTTGCAATTACGGAAGAGTTTTTGATTTAGATAAATTTTTTTAAATGAAAAAATGACCAAGTGCTGAATAAAATCCTGCAAAATTTCGCAGGTCGATGCTAAGAAGCAAAATAGAGCAGTGAGTTTTCATCAGCTACCGAAGGAACCCGCGGTACGCAAAAAATGGCTCGCGTTCTGTGGCCGTAAGGATGGATCCGGCATATACGTGTGCTCCCAGCATTTCGAATTGACGGAGTTGGTCAATGTTTATATGGAAAACGCAAGGAGGGTTCTTATAAAATCTGGTAAGTATTTCTAACTTAGGCCATTATCGCAATATTCTTTATGTTTCGTTTTTTCTCTCAGCTTTGCCATCCGTTCGTTGCCCTCCAACTGAGTCTGCTCGATCCATCAGAGCTAAAGTGAGGAACCGGAAGCAAGTAGTCGAAGAATTTCTACAGAGAAATGCAAACTTGGGGATCAGTGGAAGTCATCGACTCGATAACAATATCTTCTAAGATGGTTATTCCACGACGAGGGAACAATCCACGGTAAAAAAAACGCGTTCTGTAACAACCGAATCACGCTGAAAAAAGCCATTCAATACTCATTTTGAGATGGGAAATTCTCTCAACAAGGATATATGTTTCACCTTTTATACGAGCGTTCACTATTTTCAGTATTATAGTACTTTAATCATATTAATTTGACAACTTTTCTAGTAAACTATATTACGCACTGCAGCCCCGATGATGTTATGACGTCATCACTGTAATACACACAATGTTTACGTTTTTTCGATCACCTAAACCACGGCAAACCGAGTTCATCCACACCTTATGTAAAGCTCATGGATTAGAAACGACCATCCAAAGTTCACGTGTACTGGAAAGCAATTCAAAGCTTGCTGAGCATAAAAAAAATTTAATGGAGAAATTTTGGCGGGTGTTTTTCCTTCTTCTGTTCTATGCACGTGGTACCGGTGCGAGGCATTTGATTGCAATAATGAGCCTTCATTTAGGATAGAAACAACTATACACCTTATAGAAATAAGTGGTTAAAGATCGACTAGAATATGCAGTGTGTAAAGTATGGATACATTAATTCATGTTCATTATGAATTGACTTATTCAGTTGAATAACTATTAGGACTGAAAACTAAAGTTCTAGCTTTTTGGAACCAACAATTTTCAAATTTTTGAAACTCCTCATAGGGAAAAAAAATAATAAAACTGAGGGTTGTAAGTTCAAGGCTGCGATTTAAAAACTTTGATTGCCGTGTAGGAATTTAATTTACAATAGGAATTAATCAATTAAACGTTCATTTTATGCAAAAAGTTAAAACCAAATTAAACGCACGAGAATGTTGGCAATTTAATCTGAAGTTTTTAGTTTTCTAGAATTCAATTTCATTTGTCAATTTTTAAATTTTAAGTTTTTATTGATCATCGATGTGTTCGATTCTACCATCCAATTATAAGAAAACTAAAAAAACACATTGAAAACATGCAGAGGAAGTCTTTTATAAGGTTTCAGAGGAAATCTATTTAGAAATAAAACTTAAATAGGTTTTCCATTCTACGGGGAGATCTTGAAAAGAGGTCGTTTACATTTGTTTACAAGCTTAATACTTTGGATTTTCACTAGATAACACATAGAAAAGATTAAAATTTTTTTATCATTTGATGATAATAAAAAGGGTAATGCAATTCAAGCTTCCTAAAATGGTGGGTGGAAAATAAGGTTGCCAGAATTTTTTCCGAACGTATCGAAACCGGACATATCCAGCCAATTTTATCGAAAAACCTGGCAAAATCCAGCATTTGATTTCAAAATGTTCAAATATCCAGGCAAACTTGGTCAAACCGCGGAATTATTCAGTTAAAATAACGAGAAATATGCTTGCAATACTTTTTTTTTCAACAAACCACATCAGCAGATTTTAAATTGTTTATCAAGCTTCCAAACACAAGTTATGATTATTTCTAAAACTTGCCATTTAAAACTTCTATTTGAACGTAAAAATGAAAAATTTTAATAATTAAATCTCAGTTTAAGTTACGTTTTAAAAATATTGTGAATAAATCCTGGCAAAATCCGGGCTTTTTGCAACAAAATCCGGGAAACCGGGCCGGACCGGATAAATCCGGGCAACCTGGAAACCTTTGATTGAAATGTTTTGTTTGTGATAGAAATGATAAGCATTCAAGGGAAATTAGTTCAAATTTCCATTAGCAAACCTAAAAACTATTAGTTCAATAATATGAAAACGGTAATTTTTTTTAATAATCCCAATTAAAACTTTAAGAAGACTAACAAAACTCACATAGCTTACATGACCAAACATGGTCCAATTAGTTATGATGATGAACAAAAAGCTCACAAAATTTCAAAAAGTCAAATGACTCATTTTGATTTATGTTTTATGTGAACCCGAGCAAGGCCGGGTAAAATCAGCTAGTCTAATATATAAAGATGAGTTGGACTATATATGTTTGTTTGTATGCACCTTATACAAATCCACACCGCTGAACCGATCATCCTGAAATTTGGTACAGAGATGTAGTTGAACCAGGGTAAGGTTTTAGTAATAGTTATTAGCCCCTCCCACCTAAGGAAAGGGACCCTCCCATACAACTTTCGTTTTTATTCCCACAAACCAAAAGTCATGGCACACATTTTGCTAACAGATTTTCGTTTCCTTTGGCGGGGTTGTTTTCATCACCCCCATGGGCTGGGCGTTAGAAACGACCATCCAGAGTTCACGTGTACTGGATAGCAAATCAAAGCTTGCTGAGCATTCAAAATTTGAAAGGGAAAATTTTGGCGGGTGTTTTTTGTCATTCTACTTCAAAGCTCGTGAAACCGGTACGAGATATTTGGATGCCAGAATATGCCTACATTTTGAATTGAAAAATCTAACTAGCCTGTTAGGAATAAAGATATTGACAAGAATTGTACATAGTGTTTATCAAAGCTCTTTACCGCCGCTGGGGGGCTTTGAGGGTCTACAAAAACAAACAGTGAACTGAACAGTGAACAATGAATTGACTTTTTCAGCTGAACAACTATTTGGGCTGAGTGTTGAAAAACTTATGAACCGGTTTCCATAAATTCTAGCTTTTAAGAGCCAGCCATTTTAATATTTATGGGATTTTTCATAGAGAAAGAAAAATTTATCAGATTCAGCATTCAGCCTCTTAGATAGCCTTCGAGGAATTCAAACGGGGGTTTAGAAAATTGATTAAGAAATTAAATCTAAGGTTTTGAGTTTTATACAATTCAATTTCATTGGCAAATTTCTAACTTTTGAGTCATTTTTGGTCATCTATGTGACTTGACAACATTGATCACTTTTCACAATAATTAATGGGATGATTGTGTCCAACAATGGAAACATTGAAATATAACTCAAATTAAATCAATATATAGCATTATAATGATAACTTTGGTTCAGAGATAGTTTGTTCTCGATAACTTCAAAAAACTATTAGTGGAACTTTTAACGTTTAAGAAGAATTACTCATAAAGCAGTGTGATTTTAAAAGCACACATACAATTGAAAACATGCAAAGTGAGTTTTGAACATAATTCAACAAGATTCAAAAGTCTTTTTTGAAAATTTAGATTTAAGTTACTAAAACTTGAATAGACCATTGTACAGGGAGATAATGTAACTTGAAAAGTGGAATGATTTCCAAAAAAAGTTTTTATTAAATGGGGGATGTGAAAGTAAAAAAACAGTTTTATCAGCTGAAGATTTCAAGTAAATGCTATTCAAGCTTCCTTAGAAATGGTGGGTAAAAAAAATGTTTGTTATGATAGGATGAACAAGCATTCTAGGGAAATAGTTTTAAATTTCTTAAAATACAAACAAATTTTTTTTTTAATTATGAACACGAGAAAAACAATAAATAATCTCAATCAAAACATAAAAAAGACTAACAAAACTTACATAGCTCACATGGCCTAAAATTGGTGAAATTTCTTATATCATATGATGAATACAAAGCTTCCAAAATTTCGAAAAGTCCAACTACTAATTTTGATCTATATTTCATGCGAACCCGAGCAAGGCTGGGTAAAATCAGCTAGATAGATATAAAAGTGTGAAGAGTAAGGGCCGGTTAGAGTAAAAATTGAAATCTCAAATATGCTCTAATTTCCGGATGAAAATGTTTAATGTTTAAAAGTTTTAATGACTTTTCTCATTTTCTCAATGTTTTCTTCACATGCGATATAAAAAATCTCAATGTATGCTGCTGCATATAAGAAAATTCTCTGGATTCAACTTTGACCCAGATCGCAATGCGACAATTTTTTTCCACCAGAAGAATCAGTCAAGAGTTTTGAAATAACAAGAAAAATTTATCTTCATTTAATTTTATATCTTTTGATAATTTTTTTGGGGTTCCCAGATAATTATACACATCTGATGTCTAGGTATTGCAATAATTGAACTACAGTACGAACAAATTATGTTTTTAAAATAATTCCTACCAAAGCAACCAAAAGTCCCATGAAACAGGTACAAAAAAGCTTACTCAGCCTCAAAATTTCTCGTGAATAAACCTAGATCATGAATATTGTGCAATGTATAGCAAAAAATGTGTTTTCAATTAAAGAGAACCTAAAAATCTGTGAAGCTCACTTTTTTTTTTTTTGTTATTATTAAAGTTACTAGTGGTATTTAATGTAAGAATTTTGAATTTTTTAACCTTGGTGCGCTTTCTTCACAAATCTCAGGAAAAATAAACCTGACAATTTTGAGTAATAAAAATAAAAATTCGACAAAATTGCGACTTTCAAGAAGCGATGTGCAATCATTTTTTTAATAATTGTAACACATGGTTGTTGCAAATATGATTTTTTAGGTATTTTTTTCTTATTTTCGGCTATTTTGAAAAGGGTTTACACGTTTTTATAAAAACCATACTTCAAGTTTCGTTTAATTAATATTTAAAATTAAACAATAAATTCCAATAAAATGCTTGGTTTATGTTTTTTGTAAACTTTGCGCATTAAATCCTTTTGATAAGAAATTTAAATAGTTGGTAATCAAATATGTATGAGTTTTGTAATCATATTTATTAATATTTTATTATAAAAAATTCAGAATTTAAAAAGCAAAATTCACCCTAACATGGGTTCAAAAATTTGGATTAAGATTTAAATTTAGAGCTTACATTAATACCGCTGGACTGAAATTCTCAGAATTTAGATTAATATACCAAATTCATAATCCAGCAACATCATACAGGCTCTGAAAACGCATTATAAAAATAATAATGAGTCCCTGAAAAAACCTTACTCAGTATTCAAGACGAGAATCGAAATAATATTTCAGAATGCTTATGAAAGATAAGATTGAGCGAAATCTGTTCTCAAAACTGCGTAAGAAAAAATTCAATTGAAATATCAATCAGTAGCAACGAACATCTATCTCAAGCTATTTATGCCAAATTTTAATTTGAAATCGAATTATGAATCCCAATTTTAAATTAAGTTTTGGTTTATGGATCAGTAAATCAATTTTGCCGCCGCCCGTGGTCTAAAAGTTAGCATTTAAGTCTTCTAAGCCAACGGTCATGAGATCGAATCCCGATCACGGCATACATAGTACACTTTCGGTGGGTTGGTGGTTTTAGCATTTGTAAGATGCTAGCCAGCCTTCCTATCCTCGAAAGATGTACGCTTAAAGTTAAGTTAATGGAATCTCTTCGAGGAAACATCAAGTTTCATTGAGATCCTATGTGTGTTTGAGTTCGTTTTTTTTAATTTTGGAGATGGTGACAATTTTGACCAAATTTTGCATGATACTTTTTTTTTAACGCTTCACGATTTTGCGGGTCATCCTCGCGCAGGGCCATGCTAATTTTCTCTGTATCGTTCCAATTTTAGTATATGTTCAGCCGAAGCTTGAACAAAAGTTAAGGTTATAATAGAATTTTTTTTTGCAGCTTTACTTTCAACCTGCTAACATTTTATTTTACGTAAAAATCCCATTGAACATTTATATAAATGTCTTCTATTTTGATAAAAAAAAAACATTGTTAAAAATTTGATTTATGTTATTTTATACAGAGGAAATCAAAATTTTCAATCTTAAACCGGGAATTTGAAAATGGAAACTCGCTGGCCACTCTATATACTTTCAAGCTCCAAAACAAGTCTTAAGGATCTTCTATTCAGCTTCAAGCGGCCTTTTAATTCAGCTTCCAATAAAATCGTAAAATTAGCCAAAAATTCTCTCTCTTTCTCAGCATCGGTTCATATCACCTTCTCTTGATTGCTTACTGTTTTCAGTGCATGGTGCCGCCATGATGCTACGCGCCGGATTTCAAACTCGACAAATTGCTCAATTGCATCTTTCCTACATTTCCTACATATATCGCATAAGAATGGTCACTCAAGTAGGTACCCAATTAGTTGTTGGAAAAAAAAGTTGCCCGGTTTGGGGATCGAACCCCGACCTTCGTGGTGAGAATCGAACACGCTACCACAAGACCACGCCTAGATGTTGTTCGAACTGAAACCAAAACTCGGAGTGGTGATGTGATTTTGAAAGCACCTCAACCAGCACCGTTTTGAGCATTTTGTGCCCTTTATGTGACTTAAGTTCCTTACAACGTACCTATAAATCACTTTTGCAACTTTAAAGTTCATTAATGAGTACATAAAGTTCACTCATGGGAATTGGGTAGTTGATTCTCTTTGCCAGCCAATATGAGACTTTATTCAAGTAAATATGAGACTTTTGATTGCTTGGGTATGATCATAAAAAGTGTCCATATTAAGTTTTTTTTTTATGTTTTATATCACAGCTTCTACAAAATGGAATGAGGTTTTTAGTAGAAGCGTGTGTATTTAAAACCGATAAACGTGCACTTTTCTTTACATTTTTTTTAAGCGGAACGCTCGTCAATATATTTTACGGATTGTTCACATCGCTTGTTGTCAACGTTCGCTGGAAAAATTGAATTATACATTCTATCATACAACTATCAGTCTTTTCCCCCTTGTATAAAAATTAATATTACAAAATTTGACTACCCCGTTCTTCAGGATGAGAGTGGGCAGCTGATTATTGATTTTTTTTTCTCTTGCAACCAATGCCCCTCGCTCTCGATATTGGGTCCATCGTTATTATTCAGTTTAATAAGTGAGATAAAAAAAAGAGTGTTATTATTTATGATTTTCCAAACGAATAATTAATTTACCATTGGAGAACATCGCTTCATCGTTTGCTTTCTTTTTTCTATTTTGGCTCACAGCACACGCACAGATAATTTCGCAGAGGCGTTACTGTGTGATGGGTTTTTTTTTCGAAAAACCGCTTCAGTAACATAATTTCTGGCACAAAAACTCCCAAACATTTTTCAAACCCCAAAAATTTGTTGAAATTGGGGTCAAACTCAAGGAGGGGCAACGAGAAAGGACGCCGCCACTGCCGATTTCGCGATAATTCGCACGCGTCCGGACATGAGCCAGGTTTTTTTTTTGTCCGTTCTGTTCGGTTGGCAATTATTATCCTGTAATTAAAATAATGCTCGCCAACCGCAGCGAAAAGGATTTAGTGAAATATAAAATTTATTTGAAAAAGAGCTCGGGTGCGCCAAGCCACACGCCGATCCATAATGTGGGCTTTGCTGCCCTGGGTTGCCCGTGGTTGTTGTGCTCCGTGTTTGTAGTCTTTGTTTATTTGTTGCTTTTTCGTTCTTTTTTTTTCTCGGAAAATAATTTGATTTTGCGTGTCCCAGGGAAAATTGTGCACAAAAAAACGCTGTTGTCTCGTTGTTGTGGTATGTATCCGGGTACATGTGTGGGTGTGCGATAACTGCATTATGCGCCGGAACTTGGTGACCAAAATTTTCCGTTTGAATCGTTGAAATTGGTGCGCAATTGTGCGTTCTGCGGTTAATTTTTTTGATAGCCCGACATTTAATATGGCTTGTCAAATGAGGGATTGAAGCTTCGAAGGAGCAAAAAATTTGAGACTGTCAGAGTACTCGGAACAAAAAAAAAAAATCATACCAAACATATTGAATTCTTAGTTTCTACATACAAATTTCAAAATCAGAGACACATACAAAATCTTTGAAAATTGATGAAATCCACGAAGACCCAAACATAGGAGAAAAATGAAAAAACCACAGTTATTTATGTAAAGCTCGTAGTAGCTGTTTTTGTTTAAAAAAATAAAAATGGTTTTCTAACGGTCGCCATAGAAGAAGGACATCTAGCACACTTAGTATCATTCCCTTCCGTTTCAGCTCCAAGAGATTATCCACTCATTTATTTAAATTTGTATATCCTGATAAGAAGAACCTATCAAAATTGTTCCTCAAACCTACTGTCTGAGATACTAACTCCCCCCTGGCATACTTTCCCTTTAAAGTTTATGTTTATATGTACCGAAAACATTGCTTTATGTACTTACACACTGAAATATTGCCAGAAAATATATCTTTTTTTTCAATCACGCTTAAGTAGGTTTTCAAAATATTTTGTCAAGATTTCAAAAAGCAATATTATTTAATGCCAAAAATATGACATATCCTGTTTGAGAGAAGTGACACGAAATTATTTTTTCAATTCGAAATGGACTCTAATTATATCATAACCTTCATTAGCTTGCTTGATTTGTTTTGCACTGGGCATCGATTTCCCAGTCCATTTTGAGGTCGAAAGATCAAAAACTACTACTATTCATTACCCATAATTATGTGACGAAAATTGCAGGACAGCATTTTTTAGTCACATTTTCAATCGATAAATCACATAATGAAATTCCTCCCAGGCCGAGTTTTATTCACTGTTCCTAGAAACATTGAAAGTTCCTCCCCCCCAGGACAATGCAAAATCTCGGCTAACCGGCCGGACATTCATTCCGATATTGTTTCGACTGTTCCTAGCCGCGGAACCCGGAACATTATGGGACTGCTGCAATTTTTATGATGACGCGAAAACGATAATTACCGCGCTTCGAACCGGGATAATCCAATTCTGGAGTGTTCTGGAACCGCCCCCCATCTACTCTCTAATTAACTGTTAGCGTCGTCGTTGTCGTCATTCATCCGTGTATCGATTTTTGATGATTGGATGGTGCAAAAGATGACTTGAAAAGTGTGGCTCATCATACTGACGCGTGCTTTCGTTTTTAGCTTTTGAGTTTAGAACTCAAATCGTATAACTACACCAGTGAGTGATTTTCATTCAAAATTCGAAGAACTTTAAAAGATGTCATGGGTCATGGAAAATAACGAATGAAACAGGAGATTGTGAACAGAAGAAATCTTCCTTGGAAGATCAAAATCAACATGGAACTGTATTGACAAAAAAAAATTAATTATAACGGTCTCCAAAGAAGAAAAATTCAACACACACAGCATCGTAACGTGGATTTCCTCCGTATGCCTAAAATTCGAGCCATTGATCGTTATTTTTCCTTTGAAATTGATTTTTCACGGTCGCCTTACACAGCGAAAAGCTATCGTAATTACAATTGAAGTTCGGTTTTAATTTTAAAACAAATATGATCACAATCAATCGAAATTCAATACTTTATCTTTAACTGTATTTTTTGTAAATATTAGATACATGTTTCAGTATCCGGTTCCTGTGACTTCCTGAAACAGGAAAAGCAGTGAAAAACATTCAATCTTACAATTCACAGTAATGTAAGATTTTGTTCAACGTAGTACACAGAATACTTTTTTAAACACATTTTTTGTACCGTAATCCGGGGTAAGATTGATCACTTTTTTCAATATTTTTCGTTTTTTTTCTGTTAAGGGGAATGTGGTATGTTTCATAAATTTAAAACCAATACTGGACTCCTATGAACATAAAACATGGTTGCAGAAATTTATTAGACTATTTTAATTTTGATTTAAAAATCGATTTCGTTTTTGTTTAGAATTTGATGCCTTGGGGTAACATTGATCAGTCTCTATTTTGACGGTTTTAACGAGTTTTCGTGATCATAAAGGATACAAAACACCTTCATAATATTTACAAATGCTAGTTTATCAATTGCTAAGGCAGCTCGGAACGAACTCAAATGATATAAAATTAATCATGAAAATCTACAAAATTGAACACAACACTTTTGGTGGCTAAAAGATACGAAATGTGTAACTTTGGGTCCAGTGAATTCTGAGATTTTATCCAATGCTGAATTGTGGTGTTTCTTGGTTTAGATTTCTTCGCGGTCCAAAGAAAAACAACATCGCGGTGTTGAGGCCGAACAACAATTAAAATCGAAAGCTGGACATTGATGCTGTATAAATTAATTGGCTAAATTTTTTAACATTAGGGTAAAATACCTAGATTTCGACAGTTTTTGTTTGATTTTTCAAAAAGAACCATCTAAATAAACTATTTGACTAAAGTTTTTCATTTCAAATATGATTAGTTATATGAATCAGACTTTTTCTTCATTCTCTACATTTTTTATTGATCAAAAGTTTCAAAACAGCGTTTTATTATCCTTTTGCTGAAACCTCTCGATGATCTAGTTTTCGACATTCAATTTTAGTTTTCGACACAAAAATTTTTAGTTTTCGACAAGCATATTTCCAACTCCTTTGTTAGTTCAACAATATGAATATTTGCGTATTGGAATTGCTTGTCTACTTCACGGTGTTTTTTTACACCAAGGAAACAGGATAAACATACCGAAGAAGATGGGTGTCAAAAAATAGATTATTAGGTGAATTTTCAGCGCTAGTTTTCGACAGCTCAAAAACAGTTGAAATTTCATTAAATTTTAGCAAAAATATAAAATAAATTACCGAAAAGATTGATTTCAGAACCTTTTATGTTGCTTTTAATCAAATGAAAGGGGGGAATGATTCAAAATCATTCTTATTTGGTCGATAGCATTGAATTTAACAGGTGATTTAGAATGTTACTTTTAAATTATTGATTTACTACTGTAGCTTGAGCCACCAAACGGAAAGAAAGGCTTCATTAAAATTTTGTCGAAAACTAGCTCCTGTCGAAATCTAGAGTATCTACCCTACTTTAAAAAAAAAATTCTGAAAAAAATGAAATTTTGCCTTAATTAAATTATCTAGGCCCTCGCACTATTCCCCTTTAATTTTTCCTATAAACTTTACCAGTTTCTAGCCTCTTGTCCTAGACTGGCACAGCTCTTGGAAATTGTCCCTATTTTTCGAATATCAGAAATTCACCTCAAAATAAAACAAAAACTATACCAAAACTGTACATTCACTAAGGAAAAAAGTTGAATTTTTACATAAATCAACCTGCTGCTTTTAAACCCCAGCAAGAAAAAAATTCATTACCGTTCATTTTCCGCTTTGCGGCGAAATAAACCGAAGTGGCCCTCCTCGGATTTATTTCGCTGTGAAGCGGAAAATTAACATAAAAATCACTGGGACGCTTTGATTTTATCAGAAAGGGTGTTTTTGCGCGTCTTCGAAAAAATAGATATTTCAAGATTTTGAAATTACATTCTTACTCAACTTATAGGTTTTTAACGTAGAAAAAAGTTATGAGATATTTTTACTTTAGACTTAGTTAGAGCAAGTTCACTGGTGTTGGTAAAAAGTGGTAGATCTTGAAAGTGTTTTTGCATGGTAAAATTTTCAAAATGTGCAAAAAGTGACAAAATTTCTACCTTTTTCTCAACACCAGTGAACTTGCTCTTATTGCTGATTATTTGTAAAATTTCATGCTGATCAAAGTAACCCAGGTAACCAATGTTACCCCGACAAGAACAGTTAACAAAAAAAAACCTTTTTTTCAATCTTTTCTATTGGCGATTTGCAGTTCAAAACGACATTCAGAGGGCACTTCGATCAAAATGATGAGGGCTCAAATGTCAAAACCATTAGTATTTTTCGAAAACGTCAAGAAATATTCTAAAATTTCGGAGTTGTTTTTTTTATTCATAGGGATTTTATTTGAGGAAATGGTAAGAAAGTGAGAATTACACTATCGTTCATATATTTAAAACCTGTTCGTTTTTGTATCTGCGTTAATTTTTAGGTTTCCGGTAAAAAAATCGTGAAATGCCAACTTACAGCGGTCTGGGAAGTACGTGCTTTGGAATCAAAGCGTGTTTTCATAGTTATTAAGAAACCACTCGTAATATTATAATCTCCAACATTACTAAATGTACTGAAAAATTTATAGGATTAACATATTTTCGATTTTTAGATTCACGTCGAGTTTGAAGAAATATAACTCTGGACAGAAAACTAAACGCCCGTTCCAACAAACATTCAGATCATAAATGTAAAAGAATAAAAAAAGAGAAGAAAAGAGAAAAGTGCTAGAGAACGTGTGTGAAGAAAATCGTTTTCCTGCTTTCAACATTCAATTGGCGAAACAAGGAAGCTGCTTAAAATAAAAAAGATATTTGAATTTTATGGAAATAATTTTGTGCGAATGTCGTTTCAAATATGTTTTTCAAAAGATCATTCGTCTTTTACTACCTAACAGCAATTGAAAACAAGCACGTGTCCACCAAGGCATTCAAAAACTATTTAAAATATAATGCTGCGGTTTTTAAATGTAAGAAACTCCTCCAAAATTACAAAAAATAAAGGATTAAATAAGGCATTTGAGTTGAAATGTAGAATGTTTAATTAAAAGTTCAAGACTTGAAAATAATTTAGATGATGGAATCATTAAAGAAATAGAAATATTAAACTTTTTTTAAATTAAAGAAGTTGGTTGAATTTTTAAACTTCGATTAAGGCTAGTAAATTGACTTATAATTCATAGGAATTTCGCAAGGCTAAATGGAATAAGAATTGAACAAAATTTTTATGGCAACGAATTCCAGAAGGGTAACGAAAAAATGCAAAACTTTCGTTGGATAGGAAACTCAAATAAAATTTTGTGAGAAGCTCATGATGATTTTTTCAAATATTTTATTTGGTTTGTTTTCCAAATTCTGAATCATAAGTTTTATATTCTTAAACTTTAAATATCTTTAAATATCTATCTCTTAACTTAATGATTTATGAAGCAACATTAGGAACGGAACAAAACGATTGAAGCTCAACATCAAATAATTCTTTAAATTTGTCGATAATTTGTGGGGTTCTAAAATTCAGCTCAGTTTGAAAATTGGTAATCACTAATCTTCTGAAAATGGTTTCTCTAATGTAGATTTCCTGCTGATTTCAAATTGATGAGTTTTCAGCAAATGTAATGTGAAACATAGGTTGACTGCTACATAATTCAAGCTTAAAACCTATGTTTTCTAACGTATTAATTTAATGATGTCTTCAATATCGATTTCAATCGATGCAGCATCCTCGCGGTATGAATCTTAAAATTTATAAATTGAATTTTGCCAAGAGAACCATGAAAACTTCACTTTCTCATATAAATGGCATAGAAATCAGTAAATTAAAGATTTTCTTAACTGATTCAGTCGTTAAAAGTGATAATTTTAGAGTTTCCACAAAAATCGTAATTTTCTGAACAATTTTTATTTTCTGCCATGTTAAAAAAACAGCTATCATCACCCTTTTGTTAGTTCCAGGGTTGCTAGCGAACCGGGAAAACCGTGAAAACCGGGAAAAACTTTGGAATTTCAACACTTCACCGGGAAACCGGGAAAAAACCGGGAATTTTGGCACCTCACCGGGAAAAATGACATGTTTGAAATTTTTTAAGGGAGTTTCAAAAATATTTTGGGAGTATTTTTTTAAGAGTCTCGATATAGATTTATCTCATAAACGCTTATATTCGTTCATTAGTAAACTAACGAAGTTTGAATCGCTTTTTTAACAAATTGCGGAGAAATATGAGTTATCTCGTTTTTTCGCTCTCCGCAAGTGTGCTTCACTTACAAGCATAACTCAAACGTTATAAATTTAATAATGAAACTATTATAGACAAAACGAAACACAAAACTAACTATAGTCGAACCTGGATAAGTTAGAGTCCAAAGGACTGAACTTTTTTTCTCGTTTAAAGAGGTTTCTAACTCAACCAGGTTCTATTTTATAGAGGGTCAGCAACATACAAATGCATTAAAGTGATCTAGAAATGCAACTATTCAATGTGTATTTGATAAAAATGCACCCTACACCAGTTGATGCATCAGTTCGAAGGTTTCTGAATAAGTTTCAATATGGTACAAAAGTGTTTTTTTCCTCTAATTTCCTTGGTCTAGTCAGGAAAACGACTCTAGCTTATAGAGGTTTTTCACTCTCACTTGAAGAGGTTTTGTGTTTTGCAAAGCTTGAGACTTGATGACTGATCTCACTATAGAGGTTTCTCGCACATCCAGATTCGGCTGTACTAGTTTTAGTTTCGACGTCAAATTATTCAGTGTTCGATATACATATTTCATAAAATTATTTTATGCGAAAAGCAAATAATTTAGCAGTGTGAGACGTTTTTGAGCAGAGCTATACCTCTTTTTCACCAGAAAAAAAATTGGTTTTCCAATGTTGTTGTTGTTGTTGTGTATTTCTTTTGAATTGACCTGAGGAGCGGAGCATTACATCGAAAGTGTTAATTTTTTAATTCATTCTACGTTAAGCTATTGCTTAAAGTTTCCGAAATCTAAGGTCTTAACCCTGATAAAAATAATATACTACACTCGAACAATTAAAGCTCAGCCATGTCTTATACACGATTTCTCGCGTGAGCTTTCATTACGTCGTGTAAAAAAAAAATGTAAACAAAGAGTTTTATTAAGAAAAAAATGCAAAACCTGACATAAACTTGTTGCAACTTCTTTCCATTTAGAATATTACAAACCTGGACAACATTTTCTATAAGAAAAATATAAATTTTAAAGTTAATTTGATAACTTTTTCAGCAGTTTTCTGTGAATTCTTAAGATGTTTCACACGACGTAATGAAGCTCAGGCGAGATTTATATATTTTCACAAACCTTAAGTTCAAATGACTATTACTAATGTTGTTAATTGTTTTGTGTAAAAAAAAACATTTTTTTCAAAAACATGTCTTCGAATTTTTTTTTGTCTTTATTAGTGACACTTTACACCGTTGAGGCTATTCGTGTCATGGACTTCGAATTTGTACAAAAAAATATAACTGCGTTTAGAAAAAAATGATTTTATAGTATGTTTCGAACACATTTCTATACAAATTATCCTTTTTTTTCTAGAACTTTATGCAAAATTCTTGAGAAATTATATTGGCTGAAAAGTACTACATTATAGTTTCAAGAACAATTAATCGGACTTATTTTTGCAAAATTGATGAAATTGCGGAGCAAAACAACGAATAGATGCCTCGTTTGTTCTATTTGTTAAAAAAAATCATGAAAACCTGTCAATTGATACGAAAAGACTACGTGTTACAAGACGCCGAAGTGTTTGCGATGATTTCTAACCGGTTTACAAGTTTTGGGATTCATTTATTAGAAATTTGAAGCCCTGTATGTTGTTTTTTATTCACCATGATTTTATATGAAAAACGAGTATAATAAATATCGAGAAGATCATCATGTATAACCGGGAACAAACCTGGAAAAAACCGGGAAAAACTTTGGAATTTCAAAACGAAAAATCGCTAGCAACCCTGTAGTTCCGTAATTGAAATCCAGATGGCGCTGCATGTCAAAAAGTTTTGCTGCAAATCGCCAATTGAAGTTTAACCCGTTAGGGTAATTCTTCCTCGAAAACAAAACCTAGAACCTTCCGTTTTCATCCAAAATTTTCAAAACCGATCATATATCCCGATGAAGTCAATCAAAAGATACCAATAATGAGTTCCAGTTTTTAAAACAGTTTGTTTGATTTTAATGATTTTGTAAAATTTAGTGTCAATTTTTCTAGATTCGAATCGTTATAAAATAACAAAGGGGGGGAAGGGTTTGCAAATTTGCACAGTTTTCTTCAAAATCGATCATTATAAAATTGATAGCTGACAAAACCGGTGATTATTCATAATGTGTGTGTTATATGTGTGAGTGGTGGAAAAGTATGCAAACACTGTCAAAAATGTCAACAAAGTTCAAATCAAGCATTGGAGTGAGGCACATGATCGGCAACTACGGAAAAGGGTCATCAGGGATGTCTAATCTTATACCAGAATTTTTGAATAAGCGAAAAACTAAGTGTAGATCGTTGAAATGTTCGAAAAAAAAATCTTCGATAAATGTTGCCTAGTTATAAAGTCATTCAAACCTAACCTCAAATAACAAATTTTTGCTAGTTCCAGAGCTCGTAAACTGTTTATCCGATGCCGAGACTATGAGACAGATGATTTCTTATGGACGACAAAACTTATGAAAACACCTATTTCACACAAGTTAAAAAAAACAGAAGTATTGGGCCAAAAAATAGCAGAAATTGAAGGAGTAGGATGCAGTCGCTTAAAATACAGATAAGACGAAATATAAATTTGAAAACTGATCAATAACATGACTATGACATGAAATGACAAGAATAAAGTAGAAATTTTCCGATGAATATTTTTTTTCCACTTTTTTCATAAATTATTATTATAAGATAACTTTCATTTGCTTCATAGAAAGTATTTTGATCAAACGAATGGTTTTTGAGTTACACGCATTCGTAACTGTCCCATTTAAAAATGCACTAAGCTTTATTTAACACTAGCTGACCCGGTGTGCGTTGCAACACCTTCCAAAAATAAATTAAATTTTAAGAAATTATTTAAATTTTGTTTTAGTAGGTATCATAAAAGCTCGGTTTATTCCAAAAACCTATAGAAGCTCCCCTTTACCCTTCCCATCTGCAAAAGCTGGTAATGCCGCAAATGAAGGTAGAGATCCCATTTTTCGTATTCAAAAACTCTCATATTAAATTTGGTTATATTGGTTGATAAGTTTAAAGCAATACATCAACATTTACATATATGGAGGCTCTCCACACTGAAAGGTTCTGTCAAATTCTATAGAAACATATGTACCTTCCCATGTCAAATTTGTTTTTTTTTTTGTTTAATTATTTCTATACTAAGAAAATGGGACCATCTCCCCATTTCATATGCACTAACTGAAAAAAACATGGTGTTTCAAATCGCCCGAACCGGCTCGAAGGACCACCATAATGTTGGGGCCTGACCGAATACCTTCTTTTGCGGTTCTAGGATCCTCTTCGACAGCAGGCAGCGAACGGTTTCGGGCAGTCCAACATCCGGGGGGGAAAAATTGTTGACGGGACAATCGACGGGCGAACAGCTGATTTATGGGGAGTTCCGGGCTGGGTTTTTCGACGATCACACAATAAATTATAACACACGCGACATAAATACAATTAACATATATTAACTACTTTAAACTTAATCTAACACACGAATTAAAAGTATCGGCCGGAGGACTACCTCCACTATTTTTCACGGCTGTTTGGTTGCAAGTGAAGACTGCTGTTTTGGGGTGGCGTCGACAGACCAACGTGCGATGTTATTCTCGTCGGGGCAACTCGACGTCTCTCATCTCGCTCATCTCGCACGAATTCAATCAAACCACACAACAATGCCGATGGTGTATTTCTCCGATTCTCTCCGTAGCTCATCGTGGCCAACTGAGTAGTGCGGAGGGCCTTGATGCCGATTCGCATCCAGTAGCGTACTTAGGGTTGCCTACTCGCCAACATAATCATAGATCCATTTCTCGTACCCAAATGATTTCCCATGTCATACTTGATTCCAGTTGTTTGATAAGTTATTGTTTTATGCAAAACAATTTGATGTGAACTCCCCTCTTCCCTAACTTTATCCCCAATTGAAGAAGAAAGGAGTCTCAAATATGCATATAACCATTTATCGTACCCCAAAACCCTCTCATGTCAATTTCTTTTCCATATGCTCGATAACATCTCGAGTTATGCGAAAAATTGTAACGGAGCCCCCTTCTCTCCTTCCTATCATCCACTGGAAGGAGGCAGCAGTACCAAATATTCATAGAAACATTCCTCGTAAAGTCGTTACTACTCAAATACCCTACCAAGCAAGATTTGGTTCCATTTGCCTTTATCGTACCCAAATACTCCTCCAAGCCAAATCTGGTTCTATTTGCTCGAATAGTTCTCAAGCTATGTAATAAAAATGTATAAAAGGCCCCCCTCCCTGCCTTTATCCCCACTGAAAAAAGGAGGGGTAAAAAATGACCATAGAAACATTTCTTGTGTTCCAATACCCCTACCTATCTTCCCACTGAACGGAAGGAGGGGTACCTAATATTCGTAGTATCATTCCTCGTACCCAAATACCACCCCATGCCAAATTTTATACCATTTGTTTGATTGGATCTCGAGTTATGCGAACAATTGTCTTTTTTTGGGAGGCCCCTCCATCCCTTCATAAGAGAAGGAGGGATCTCAAACCATAATAGGAACCTTCCCCTGCCTCTAATACCCCCATCTACCAAGTTTCATGCCAATCGGCTCAGTAGTTTTCGAGTCTATAGGGAACAGACAGACAGACAGAAATCCATTTTTATATATATCGATTGCATTCAAAATTCACCCTTTACTCCAATCATGAATTCTTGATATTGCAACGTAATTGGCATAAGATGTGAACGCGAGTTGCGATGATACGATTTGCGACCGCCGGCACCAGCTTGCGCTATCGTAATAGAAAAGCAAATAACAGTTTCTCTCAACTTGTTTCCTTGATACCATGAAGCTATGCAGGCTACGATTTGACGCTAATTTCTAGAATCTGTAACAGATCTTTGAAACAAAAACTATTAACAGAGAAATTTACACTTAAAAAAAAAAATCAAATAACAATAAGTAGAACTACATGAACCAAAAGAAATCTAAAACCTTCACTCCAATACCGATCGCAATGAATCACCCAAACAAATCGCTGTCGTCGGCACATGAGAAAAGTTCAACGTCCTACAATCTTCTGTCTCGGAACAAAACTACAACTCGACGACGTCATCGCTGCTTGGCGCGTCCAATGGCAGCAAAAGTAAAGCTCGCACATTATTGACACACCCCCATCTTGATTCGGCGCCTCCCCACCTCCGATTCCTACCACCAATTTCACCCAAAACCCACCCAACTCGAATAAGAATCCCTGCTCTGATGTATAAATAGATGCAGTTACAATTTCTTTATCATTCGTTCCGTCCGGAATTCTTCGAATGTAAACAAAACAACCGCAGCGACACGAGAGAAAAAATAAATAAAAACAGACAGAGAAGAAGAAAGAGGAAAAATCCCACCGCCAAGAATCCAAATATGTATGTAGCACTCTGTGCTGGGAATCACTTGTTTTCAAGTACGCGGCCTTGAACAATCAAGCGATAAATTTTTATAGGCCACTCGGCGATGTGTCTGTCTCTTCCGGGGCACGTTTTCGTTTCGCCATTGCTTTACGATACTTTTTTCCTACATTTTTTTTTTCGCTGTCTGTGCCTTCTATTCTCCATCTCTTGCCGCGCTGCTATACGCGTTCGTTCGTTCGGTTGAAACCTTATCATTCAAACGAGCACGCAGCCAGTGCCTCGAAACGTTGATTGAGAAAAAATGGGTTGGCAAAAGTTTGGGGCAAGAAGGATGAGGGGCATCAACGGAAGCTAAGCGGGAAAACAACCCGCCGCTGCACTTGGCACTGCATCGGAACGAATGATTTTTTCTGCTGCAGCCGGTCCGTTTGGAACCGGGTATGATGTTGATGGAGGTTTTTTTTTTTCAGTAGGACTACCAACATGAGAGCATTTGAGTTTTATTTATTTTTTCACACCGTGAACACTTCATTTGGTAAACAAATATCGTTCATTGCTGCTGCAAGCTGCAACACAACAATGTACGATAAGTTGCGCTCGGAAGGGAAAAAAAGTGCATCGAGCTGAAAATGCATTCCTACCTTTTTGTTTGCTTTGGCTTGTTGGAGCGAACGAAAACGGAACCAAGGACTGTAATCTATAAATATAGCGAGACGGTCGAGAAAGCTCGCCATCGTTTCCAATCTTGTGACATAAGAGAGATGTTATTTAATCAGTTAAAATGTTGTGCTGTGCCGCTCTAGGGCAACCACTTCTGTATAAAATTGTTCAGAACTTTTGCCACTCTTCTGGATCATCAAGCATGAAGATCAAAGATATGTTCCGAATGTACTGGAT
>NC_073693.1:219791776-219816776 GCF_029784155.1 Uranotaenia lowii | reverse complement strand
TTACTCAAAAATAACAGTGACAACAAAGCAAGATGTGAGTGAGTGAGTGAGCAAGAAAAGTGATTGAATGAAACAAGAAACTGAAAATCAGGTAGTTCCTTCATCCAGTTGAGAATCCCAACTGGAAGAGGCGCTCCTCTCTTTCAAATCTTATTTCTTTCATTCTCGGAAACAGCGCAAACACAATCTTTGCCCCTTTCGGAGAGAAATTACCCGACAATTGCGGTTTTACTCTCGCTATCGAAAAAGTTTCAGTGTCGCTAATGAGAATTGAGTGATTTTCGGAACATTGCCTCACGGCACGGCCCATTTTATGCTTGTCCGTGCTTTTAAACTAAGGTTGCCAGATTGCCTGGCTTTATCCGGGTTTGCCTAGATATTTAATACAAAATTTGGGAACAGTCCGGCCCGGGCCGGTTGCCCGGAATTTATTGAAAAAAAGCCCGGATTTTGCTCGGATTTATTCACTTTATTTGGCAAATCAAACAAAAAAAAACAAAAAGTGCCTCCAAAACTAAATTTTTTGAGCAAATTTTTTAAAAATGACCATGAAAGGTGTCTTGGAAATCTTAAATACACTTCCAAGTCTGTCGATGAGTTTTGGTGAAAAATTCGATTTTTTTTTTTCTTGATTTTTGTTGAGTAATTTCAGGATTTTGACAAAACTTGCCCGGATTTTGCCAGGTTTTTATATAAAATTACCTGGTTTTCCGACCCGGATACGTGCTGAAAAAATTCTGGCAACTTTATTTTAAACTCTGCTCTTTCTTGAAAGCAGAGAGAGAGAGAGAGTTGTCAAATTTGCACCCGGAGAAAAGAAACACTTACGAGTCGAATTGTTGTTGTTTCTTCAAACGAGCTCGTAAAGAGAGAAGAGTAGGTTTTGCTTTGCTGTCGATTTTTTTAAACGAGTCGGAAACTGTATTGATATAATTTATGATAACATATCACATCATGTATGTTATTTTCATTATTTGTACATGTGTACTTTTGCTTTAATTGAAGGCATCCATTTTAAGAAACTTAAAATATAACATTCGATCGATTCAGTAAAACGGTCGAAGGATCGATCCACCTAAAAAATCGGAGCTGAAGGATCGATTTTTAAAAGATCGATCTGTCCATTGTTAGCACGATAGCACCTTTTATTGACTTTTCAAATTATCCAAACCTGCATTCAAAAATTCCACAAAAGCCAACCAAACTGCAACATCGATTGATTGAGCTTGCCGGGCTATTTTTTCTAGAAACCTGGTGAGATCCGGGCATGTAAACTCAAAATTTTCAACCAAAAATCCGGGCACCATCCTGGGAAATTTATATATATTCTAGATATTATCCAAAAGAAAAGAAAAACTGAAGAAATATATCAAAATATTTTTTATCCAAACCCATCAGCAGATTTTGAATCGTACTTTAGGCATGAAACTTTGTTCTTGGGCTAAAGAATAAAACATTAGAAAAGCTCAATTAGCTTCTTTTTGTTTGGTTTTGCAAATAAGGTGAATAAATTCAACGCAAATAATGCAAATAAGGTGAATAAAAACTGTTTGACATTAAATCGGCTATCAAAATTGGCTCTAAATATCTCCGCTCAGAGAGAAAAGGAACCCAAAACATCGAAAGATCGAATCGAAAATAAACCAATCTAATCGATTTTTTCTATGCTAAAGAATCGACCCAAAAAATCGAAAATCTGAGTTGAAAAGATTGATCTTCCAAAGATCGATCCAAGATCAACCAATCCTAGTTTGAGCGTTCAGTGAAGCTCAAACTTAAGGAAAAGGGATTAATTAAAAGTTTAAAGAAAAATATCTATTTTGATTCCTCTCCATGAGAGATACACAGAGCGTTCCATTTTTAGTTCATATGTCGAGTATTGTTTTGATCTCATGCCAAATCGAAAGAGGTATGGATTAATGTTGAGCTCCTAGTTTAAACTCTCTTTTCTTAGCTTTTCCCAAGAGATAAGAGAGAAGTCAGCTTGAAGTTCATATAATGTTATTCTATTTATATTCCTTATCTTATATATAAAAATGGAGGCATTTTCTTTGTAACAACATCACGTATGAATGGTCGGTCGGAATGAAGTGAAATTTGGTATCCGAGGGTTTTTTGGGTCAGAGATGGTTTGTAGAATAGTTTCTAGAATCTCACTTTTTATGAAAGGGGGGTCCCATACAAAGTTATCTCTTCCCATCTTATATATAAAAATGGAGGTATTTTCTTTGTAACAACATCACGTATGAATGGTCAGTCGGAATGAAGTGAAATTTGGTATCCGAGGGTTTTTTGGGTCAGAGATGGTTTGTATAATAGTTTCAAGAATCTCACTTTTTATGAAAGAGGGGTCCCCATACAAAGTTATCTCTTCCCATCTTATATATAAAAATGGAGGCATTTTCTTTGTAACAACATCACGTATGAATGGTCGGTCGGAATGAAGTGAAATTTGGTATCCGAGGGATTTTTGGGTCAGAGATGGTTTGTATAATAGTTTCAAGAATCTCACTTTTTATGAAAGAGGGGTCCCCATACAAAGTTATCTCTTCCCATCTCTTTTATATAAAAATGGAGGCATTTTCTTTGTAACAACATCACGTATGAATGGTCGGTCGGAATGAAGTGAAATTTGGTATCCGAGGGTTTTTTGGGTCAGAGATGGTTTGTATAATAGTTTCAAGGATATCACTTTTCATGGAAGGTGGTCCCAATACCAATTCAACATTATTTGTTACGATTTCAATAAGAATGCAGTTCAGGACGTGTATATGAAATTAAACATTTATAACGATTTATACTTTAGAAGGTAAAACGAAGTTTACCGGGTCAGCTAGTCGAGTATAATTCTCTACTTTTCTGAGAGCAGAGAATGAGTTGAAAGTTAAGCTCTAAAAGAAAAGAAGATAGCACTTACGGAGAAAGGTTGTTGCTTTTGTTTCAAAAAAACACTTTACCAAAAAGCAGAATATATTAAAAAAAAAGTTACAATTTTTACCCCAATGGATACTATTTGAGATAGTAGTCTATATATGTTTTGGGTTGGTTTCGGCGGTCGTTTTGACTGAAACCGCCGAAAACAACCCAAAGCATTAAACATACAGTCGAAAGTCGAAAGGAAAATTTTAAAGTACACTCATAAAAGAGGTAGTAAAAAACCAATGCTTATTTGACAAATCTCTGTGCCGAAAATGCGCTGAAAAGTATACTGTACCAAAGATAATATGATTGGGAATGCTTAAATGGCTTATAAACTCGAGCTCCCAAGCAAAGTATAACCACTACATTCAAGCGAAATAAGAAATACATTTTATGGGATTTTCATCCCATTGGATATTTTATAAAAAAAAAATAGTGAGAATCGAACTCACTGCAATATCTCATCTCGGCTTGCCAGGCCGATATCTTACCCAGTGCACCACCTGAGTTTTCTATTGCCGGCTTGTTTACGTACTCAAGCTCAGCTCATCTTGGCTGGCAGTTTTTTGCCGTCAGTTGGAAACAAAGATTTTTTTCCAATATATCCTTGTTGGCTGATTGTTTCTATCCTGCTTTGTCTTGTGTCTAGGATATGGGATATGTTTTATTTGGGTTCTTTCAGACATATGCAATGCGGTTGCGCTGGAAGAACAATGCCAGTTATTAGAAGCTTGTTAATGCCGGTCTGGCATATAATCTTATACCGTTAATTCCACCTCCAAGGAAGTTCATTATTGGAAAACTATGTAAAAAAGTAATGATTTTTAGGTGTGGTTTATATCAAAAATTCAATAAAATGTTTACTAACGTGTACTTCTTCAAAAAGGTGTTCTTACCATTTTCCTAATTGGCATAAGACACTCTTCGCTTACAAGGCATACACAAATTCAAGCGAAACCTGAAAAAAAATCCGGGTTGTAGAATGAGAATCGAATTCATCACGTATCAATCCCATCTTAGTGTTTTGTCATCTACTCTATCTTAACGTTTTAGAGATGTTTATGTTTAAGTTTTCTACAGCCATTTAAATAAATTTTTTGGTTAAAGATACCACTGCAATCGCAACACTAAGCAGTTGCCGTCCTATTACACAAGATCGTACAGAATTTTTTTTTAACTCTCGATCTGGTTAATGGCAACGGAAAATTCCGGCAGGTTGTCCTTATTTGTCAGCATTTTCGGTGAACTATCCAGCGTGTGCTATTGTTTTTGTTAAAGCTGTAGTCATCATCACAAAATGCATGATTTTGTTTGTTTTTAATAACGACAGACCACAGACGGAGTTACGTAAGTTGTTAGACCAGATCTTTCTCGGGGGTTTGGGTTGTTTTTTTTTTTCATTAAAGAACATTTGGCTTTTGTGAACAACAACCAACAGAGAAAGAACTATCTTCAATCAAATTGTTTACCTTTAGATAAATTTTGAATTTTTTTCAAAAAAGTTCTATTTGAAAAAAATTAACTTTTTTCGAAATCACCCCTGAACTGACCGAAAACCAGCTTATTTCCCTCGTTTCTTTTTGTGGAGTCCCACCTTTAACCAGTCCTCGTTGTTGACGTGTTTTAGATTTCGTCCGGACAATCTTCCAGCAAACATTGGCCCTAGTTGTCGATAAACCTAATCCGATTGTTTCTTACTGCTTGTGTTCTTTTTTTACTTGATAAAGCTTGCCAACAGAAGCGGAATAAAAACGAAACTATATAAACCTAACAAATTTGTTATTCTTTGTTCATACATTAATTTCCAGAAATGATTGCATTACGCCGATACAATCTCATTCCAAAGCTTTCCCCAAACCCAGTTGTGTCGGGAAGGTTGGTTTGGTTGGTCTAGTTTTGCTTGCTTGCTTGCTCGAAAACACACTTCCAAGTCCCAACATTGTAGATGGAAGGAAATATCTTCTGGAAGCACCACTCATTTTCATCGGAATCGTTCCCTCTTGTTGTTTTTCTCTCGAAACAGAACCAGAAGCAAACGAGGGAGGGTTCCGATGATGGTTGTTGGTTTCGTCTGAAAAACTGTCCCGCACTCCGGAGAAGGAAGGGGAAAGAAGGAAGGAAACCAAACCTCGAACGAAAAACCCGAGGAAGGAAAAACGTATGCTCTGCCATCCAATATTCCATTCCTAGCATGAACCAGAACCAGAGCCAGAGTTGCTAGAAGGGGCTTTTTTTCGTGGCAACCACCACACTCCTTGGGATATATAATTTCGCTTACGTTTGCTATGTGAAATATTCAACCCATGTTCTCGGTCTCTCGGATCCCTATGTATGGGTATATGACCTGTAGTGCTTTTCTGACGGAAAGACGACTTGGAAGTTGGTGTTGGTGCGGCCAGCCAGGGAAATACAGCTCCATTTAGACTCTGGTATAGCCACTTTTACTAGAAGAAGACTTGGCAAGCTGTTGGCGTGTTTCGACTCCCAAGTTCCGTTCCGTTTTTCCCGTATAACCATCATGAATATTCCGTGCAAGAACGTTGTTTTTCTTAGGCCATAAGCTTTCTTTTCCATCCCGGCTCTCCGGGTACTTTTCTCGATCGGCCCGAGTTTTGTGCCTGTTGGGTCGTTTGAGGAAGGGCGAACGAGAAGAAGATGTAACAGGGCATTTATCGGAGCCAAAGAGGAAAAGGCGTTCTGTTTTTCCTTTCCGGCTGCCGTCGTCATTCGGTATCATCTTTTCTTGTGCTACTACTACTGGCTTCAGGGGCCGCCGCGCACAAAACAGCCGGAACGATGGGGAATTTACGAAACTTCTGAAGGTTTTCCCTTTTTCCCGCTTCTGCATGAGATATGTAACAAAACAACCGTTTTTCGTTGAGTTTCTCCCTCATATTCCCCCAACTTTCTTCCGGGGGAACCTGCTTCTGACTTTCCTGGCACTCTGGCTTGAATTATATGCCATGGTGTTTCCTCTCGGTCTTCGGTGCAGAGAGATTTCTCCGTTATGGGGAAAAACCTCCATCCGTCCGAAGGGAAGCGACAAAGCAACAGAACAGAACGGCGGCGGCAGCACACATGGCATATTTCGAGATATTCCTCGGTATGTCGAGAATGACGACATTCAGCAGCAGAGGGTTGTTCTCCGTCGGTTTTTGCCGGCAAAATTGGACGGCAAGACAAGTGGATTCCTTAGTTCTAACTAGTCCACGTCGTCGTCGTCGTTGCTAAGAACACCGGTTTTAGTTGCCACTAGCAGAATATGCCCCGGCAGCTGAGCGAGCAGAGTCTACAGATCTGCTCCCGTGCAGTTTGTCAAGTTTGATTGGATTTCGTATATTATTCATGCCGGAAACAGCTTTTGTCCCCATTCTACGTTCATTCCATTGAGAGAGGAAGAGAGAAGCTGTAATCCCGCTTTGGAAATGAACCTGCCATCAATGGAACGGTCCACATGGTCAGTTTTCTGTTTTGCTTTCATTCGTTGGGATTTGACAGTACGGAAAAATCGTAATCAAAACAGTAGAGACATACTTTCTTCATAAGAGATTTTTTTTTTGAAAAGTTTTATCAAAAAATCTTCGACTTTTATCAACATCTCTTTAATACTTTTTGAAGAAAAAAAACGTTAAAAAAACAGAGCGATCATAAACAAATCAAAGCTGTCTTTATTTACGGCTACACCTCTCTCGAATCGTAGATTTGTTCCTTTCTGGTTTGATAGCGTTTCAAGTCTGGTTTAAGTTTAATGATTCAGGCGTTTATTATGTTGTAAATGCATTGTGAGTAAATGCATTGTGAGAGGCAAAGAAAAAGCCATGAAAGCACACACCGTTTATTCGAAACAACGAACCCGTTTTCGAAAATCACTCCAAAAGGCTTAATCATAAAGCGGAGCCAATTTGAGCTTTTGTTTGTTGATAACTGGATGGTTTCCGAACCTTGGTTATGCTCTCGTTTCCAATCGCCGAAGAGTAGTCACAATTATCAAAATTTTAAGTGCATCACAAGAGCGAGCAAAACATTTTCTTACCGTACGTTCAGTTGAAGCACATTCGTCCTAAATATACCTTCAAATATAGTGACGGTATCAATTTTTGATTAAATAGGGCCAAAACGGGTGTTCAGAGAAAGTCCTGCTTGAGGTTTGAAAGAGCCCTTTGGCCATACTGAGAATTTAGCCTAGGTTGTTAATCGATTGCTGAGGTTTTAACCTTTATCGGCGACGAAAGTCGTTCTACTCAGTGACCCTCTAGAATATTCATTGAGAAGAAGATGATGGCTTCACCCCGTAGCTCTACTAAGGCCTATACTCGAAATTCCTTATTTCCTTTGGAAACAACTTTGATTACGTGGTTGGAATTAATGAAATTTTCAACAAAGTTAACCTGTAGTGTATTGTATATGTACAAAATTTGGTAACAATTTGTCAAGTGCTTTTTGAGATAGCTACAAAAAAATAGAAACCGAAATTTGTGCATCGTCGTGAAAAATCCACATCCATTTTGAACTGCACTCCTCAAGTTTTCGAAGGGTTGAAACACGATGGAGTTTACCCTTCAATCCACGATCGATCTCGCCTTGTCAAAACATTTGAATATGCAGAAGATCAACAACGTCCAATTTGATGCCAAAATCAAACTGATGCCATTTACATCGCCTTCAGTAAAGCTTTCGACAAAATTCTACATATTCTGGCCGTCGAAAAACTTAATAGAATGGGATTTCCGCCTTGGTTCTATCTATGGATTCTCTCATACCTAACAAAACGCACTGCGTTCGTGAACATTGGAACAACGCAATCGAACAGATTTAAGATTACTTCAGGTGTTCCCCAGGGTAGTATTCTTGGGCCAATGCTGTTCACTCTGTTTGTGAACGACCTTGACAGCGTCATTCAATCCCCCAAATTGTTTTTTTAAGGATAACCTTAAAATCTTCAGGAGAACCGACTGCTTAGCGCTTCTCTACGACATTAATGCGGTTTCATCATGATGTCACAAAAACGGACTGGAGGTAAACACTAATAAAAGTTCTTCAACTTTCTTTACCCGCAAAAAATCACCTGTATACTTCGATTATACATTGGGCGAGGAGGCAATTAGAAGAGTTTCTACCGTAAAGGATTTGGGCATCACTCTAGACACCAGATTGACATTCGACGAACAAATCTCTACATCAATAAGCAAAGCCTACGGTTTTATTCGAAGGAACACGCAAAACTTCAAAGACATCTATTGCTTTTTTTTTTGTTGGTAACCACATGTGGTAAATCCCGGTTTACGGATTGTATTCCAAGGCACGACGAGCCACCGCGTCCCCCCAGTTAGCTACTCTGGGTCCATGGGTACAATGGGAAGACTCATGATATACTCCGTGTATACCCCCTACTCCCTAAACTCCACCTGGGGCCGCAGACCTGGTTCGCAGACCTCGAACTGTTTAGTACACTATGCTTCAATAGTGGGAGGTCTATTCGCGCTAATGCGCTCCAAGGCAATACTCATTAACGAGACCACTTTCAGCAAAACCTCTCGTCTTTACGACTCGACGCCTGAACTCTCCTCTAACGACTTGAGAACCGACATCTCCTCGCAATGACTCGAGATTCTCACACAAACCTCTCCTCTTCGCAACTTGAGGCCTGATCTCTCCTCTAACGACTTGGGATTCGACCTCTCCTCGCATCGACTCGAGCTTTACCTCTCCTCTGCACGATTCAAGGCCCGATCTCTGCTCTAACGTCTTGAAATCTGACCTCTCCTCTTACGACTCGAGATCCACCCCTTATCATAAAGACTCGGGGTTGACCACACAAACCTCTCCACCTGAAGGTTTGAAGCCTGACCTCTCCTCTAGCGACTCGAGGCCCGACCTCTTATCTTCAAGGTTCGAGGTTTGCCACCTTGCCCGTCGTGTGCCTGATCGCGAGCAGCTTATCCTAGACTCACGCCTTTCACGCGACTCGGATGATTCCTGACGAAGACGTCATCCTACTCCGACTCGAATGGCTCACCCGGCGTCGAGAGCTACCCATGGGTATTCCCTGAACGTGGAATAACCCTTTCCCAACGATTTCCACTGCGAAGAAGGTCAAGTCTTATTCCCGCATCTTCTGTCGTTGAGAACCGCCCTACTCGGATACTCCTCGAAGGTGGAGCATCCTACGCACGAACGCGGCGCACCCACGGCATCCGCTACGCAGAAGGTATAGTCTCATCTATTGCTTGAGAAGTCTTTTCTGTACACATGTAAGGAGCACACTGGAGTACGGAATCCAAGTTTGGGCATCGTAGTTCATGTTAACCGCATAGAAAAGTCCCGAAGCGTCGACTACCGTGGAACGATCCTGTTTTGTTTCCTAGATACCAACATCGTTGTGAATTGATCGACCTACCAACTCTAGAGCAACGAAGAACTCTTCTGCAACGTCTGTTCGTATTTGATCTGCTAGCGAACAACATCGACTGCAATGAACTGCTGAACCGTCTACCATTCAACGCTCCTGCGCGGACTTTGCGCGTATTCTTACTTAACCTTATCAAGGTAATTCACTTTAACGGTTTCCAACTTTTCCTTTGCGTGCACCTGTGTTCAGAACTGAATATTTCAAGTGCTACGGGTGCCACGTCTGAACCTGTTTTTTCCCTCGAATACGCTTGATCTCTTGGGGCTCTCTAGGGGATTGCAGAAGTATATCTTGTCTCACATCTTGCCCACATATGCAATATTTCCGCTCTAGACCACAAGAGGGTGAAGTTACGCACAGAGCAAAGCCCGACCGTCAGGTAATATTAGCCTAGAAAAAAAAGTTCATAAGTAGGTATTCCAGCTTAACAATAAGCCATATTTGTTATAAACTAGCAAACATGCAGTACATACAGTGCAGAATTTTGGACATAACAGCCTTGAACTGGTGTGGCCTTCTGAAACAGCAAACAACAAGTATTTTGACGTTATATGCATTAAATTACTTAAAAAATTCTGCATGTTTCTGTTGTATTGACTGCCGCGCAATTTGTGCCGGGGAGGGGTCGCACAACAAGCCTAAAGTTTGTATGGGATTTTGAGTCATTTTGTTCGGGAGGAACATGAAAATCCAGTTTTTCATGAATAACTTTGGTCCCCTTCGGTCGATTTCTTTGAAATGCAGTCTTCGGATAAAATATTTGTCATAGTTTGGGCTTTATGAAAAACCGTTAAAAAAAAAATCGGCCGAAGGGGACCAAAGTATTCATGAAAAACTGAATTTTCATGTTCATCCCGAACAAAATGTCTCAAAATCCCATACAAACTTTAGGCTCGTTGAGCGACCTCTTCCCGTGATCTGATCTGGCAAAAATTTGGCATGAGACCTTGTACTAGGCCTAGGATCAATTTAAGCTTGCAGCGCATAACTCTTTCAAAGCTCGAGTCATTTGGGGCACTCAATTGAACATCCAGTTTAATTAAGTGTGATTTTACAGGGGTATGTGATTGTTAAACTTTCTACTTTCAACCTCTTTTGCTAAAAGACGTGAAAACATTCGAAGCAATCATGTTTTAAGTCTTTTGCACTATAAATTTAAGCACACATTTTATTTGCAATGGAATTTCAGTGAAATTACTGTATAATATAGGTTAAGTTACAGTATAGAGTAGGTAAAATTACAGTTTGTTCAACATCGATGACGTTTTGATCGTATCTTTCAAAATATTACTGATTTTTGTCTAGATAACATGAAACCCCTACGTTTTATGCATTTTGAAGTCATTTGGCATCAAAATTGTAATAATGGTTTTTTTCGACTTTTTAAAAGAAGAGAGAAAAAATCAAATTTGTCACTTTTGCATAACTTGGTCAGATATTGTCCGATCACTTTTTCCATAGCTAGGCTACCTTCAGAGAACATTCTGAACACTATATTATTGGTCCAATGCACCTATAATTATTTTACACTACTGCCAGAAAAAGTGATTTTTAACCTACTCAACCATTTTCGACTCACGAGAGCCGAATAGAAATTTAGACTCGATCTGATTTTCAGCCACTGATTTCCTTCCAGATAACATGTTATGCCGACGTTTTAAGCATGTTTAAGTCATCGGGCATAAACAGTTAATATGTTAATATGTAGCGAAGAAAATGAAATTATTGATGTATACTTCTAATAGAGCTTCTATTCAATGTTATATTAGCTTGTTACACAGTAAACAAGAATCGCTGGAGCTAGCTTTTCAACATTCTGAGTACGTGAATCAATACGGTATTTTTTTTTTATGATCGAGTAACTATTGTTATTACTAATTTAAAAATAAAAATAGGTACATTTAGTTTTCTACTCATTCTTATTGACTTGTTCTAAGTTTAACTCCGAAAACTATTTTTCGGTATACAACCAAACAAAATTTTACCAAAAGTCGCATCTCAAGATACTATCTCCTAGAGAAAAGTTCACTCCGGATAAAAATGTTGAGGCCTCTTGCAAACTTTACTGTTTTGCCTAAGCCAAACTGAAAAGGAATGTTTTCCTCCTGTTCGTCGCTGGGCGACAGGTCCACGCAGAAAAAAAAATAAAACGCTGAATATCACTTAATAATGCAATTAAGATGTTTTCACATCGACACACCGAGAATGGGAAACCATTTAGATTAATTTGAGCGCTTTCTTAATTAAAACTCATTTAAGCGTGGCCGCGCGGCAACGGCGGCCTGCGATATGGTTAGTGTTTTCCTCTTGTTCTCTCCCTGAATGTGTGTATGTATTTATTCTAGTATCATTTCATCCTCATCTCGTAACGGGAGAAACGTTCCCTGGGTGCCTTATTCTAGCGTGCCGCTAAGCTCGAGTTCAAGTCTCAACTCGACTCCGGTTGTTTGTTGATGCTGATGGTGGGGCACTCGACGACGACCGACGTCAACGGTGACAGTCACACATCCGTCCGCGTGTTTTGCAGGCACAATCATCCCATGCTCGGCTCTTCTAAGCCAGTCAACCAACCAAAGTCATAGTACGACGACACAGAAAACGACCGGCAAAGACGACGTGGGTTTTCGTTCGGTTGTTATTTGCCAACGTAGCGTGTACTCGACGCCGCTGTTTCTTAGCAGCAGCAATCGCAATCCGTTGACAGGGTGAAAAATGTGGAAGTTTACGAGATTCCGTCATCGTCGGGGTTCCTCGAATCAGCGAGCGAAGGCACTGGGTGAGAAAGATGCGTCGTTCTCGTCGTCCAGCTTAGTGAGGCCGCCCGCGTAGAATTCCTTCTTCAATTACTGCTGCTCGCAGATATTTCATCAACCCGTTACGTTCTGATAGCCGAGACAAAAATGATGTTTGTTCTGTTCTGGGCGGTCTTTTGAAATAGTTTATGCTTGCGATATGTCTAGATTTATATTTCAATTTTGATTAGATTTCGGTATCATTTTATCAAAATTGCTAAATTTTCAAACGCGAACTTGCCAGAATATTTCAGAATAATTCATACTTGTACAATAGACTGAGTAGATTTGAGGTCATTTTTGCTTCATTTTGGTTCAAAACTCATCCATGATTTTTTGCACAATTTTTAAGTAACGTTTAACTGAGTCAATTTGAACTTTTAGGTTTGAATGAAAAAAAATGAATGTTTTGTGCTGAAAAATAATTTTTGTTTCTTTTGAGGAAACAAGTTTGATAATGGTTTTTAAGCCAATTTATAAATTCTTTGAAGTTTTCCGCTGAACAACTTTTAGAAGACCAGATCTTCGTATCTTATGAGACAGAAAAGTTATTACGTGTTGAATGGGGGCATGTCTTTTGGCATTGAAAAACAATAGGGTTAATTGACATCACTGCTGGGTGCCTTGCGAAATATTGCATGGAAAGTAGTCATGTCGTAAAAGCTTAAAAAATTTCATAATTCATTACAAAAGTATGGTATAGAGCTAATAATCCAGATATGGTATAGAGATACTTATATTTGAATTTCCTATATAAATAAACGGATTAGAATGAATGGTTTAAATGTTATTTCGAGTTTTCAAGTTAACAGAGTCCATTTTATGATCATTTCTTAATAGATAGATAGACAGAAAAATCAGGTATGCGAATTAGTATTTTAAAAGTTAATATTCAATAATTCCATGACTGATGTATTTTGATAGATTGGTTTATTTTCCAGCTAATTTAATTTTCTTTTCTGAATTTTGATTTTGACTCTGAAGAATTATATCTAAAAAACTTCTGAGTACATCAAAAACGGATAGTTTAATGTCCTGTAAGAAACATTATGTAATATGTTGAAATAGTATGATATATAAAAGCAGTGATAATGGATCGATGGATCAAGCTATTTCACAAGGAGATGTCACCACCAGCGCTGTCAAACCTACACGGAAAATAAAAAAAGGTAAAATTTTCCGAGATAGGTGAACGAGGTGAACGCTCGTGGAAGCCAAAAAGGTATATTCTACCTTTTCGAGGTGAAACTAACCTCACAGTGAAGTAAAGTTTACCTGAATCGAGCAGACAAAAAAGGTACAATTCGCCGAGAAAAGAGGTGAATCCAAAAAAGGTAAATCTTACCTCGTAGCGAGGTTAAGCTCACCTGAATTGAGCTGAATAAAAAAGTACAATTCACCTAGAAAGAAGGCAAATCAAAAAAAAAAAAAATAAAACTTAACTCGTAGCGTGGTGAAGTGGATCTGGATTGAGCTAAACAAAACGGCACAATTCATCTCGAAAAAAAAATTGCCCAATATGTAAAAATCCTTACCTTTTTGCTAGGTGAATTGAAAAAAGGTAAAATTTACATTTTTGCTAGGTGAATTAAAAAAGGTAAAATTTACCGAGAAAGCTGGGTTGAAGAAAATCACCTTACTTCTGGGTAAATTTTTCTTTTTTTTTTGTTTCCCGTGTAATGTCAAAGAAAACGATTCGCGTAACTTTTCGTAAGGGCGAAACCAGCAGTTGGTTCCAATCTGAAAAAAAAAAACGTTTTTGAGATTTCGGAACAACTTGGCAAAACCTATTAAACAATCAAACACCACTTGTTCTAAATTTTTCATTTCAAGGTTCTTATATTTAGTTCACTATATATGCATAATTCCAATACGATCAAACCAAAAAATTGACTTGTTACTGTGCCGCCGTCCGTTAGCAGCAAAACGATATGAAATTTCGTGAGTCACGTCACTCGAGTCGCAGAGTAAGCCCCAATGTGTTTAAAAATATAACATTTCGCAGCTCGTGATATCTTATAGTTGCGTTCAATGTCATATAAAAATATGCAAACTAAAATGAGGCAAAGTTGAGATCTGCATTGAAAATTTTCACAAATGACTTTGTTATGTAAATCCTTGTTTTTTCTCGGAAAAAATGAACTCTATTGTAATAATTCATGAAATTTTACGGCTTTGTAAATAGATTTTTAATACAAAATATTTAAATATGAATCGGCGAATTGCTTTGTCATTTAAAGCTTAATCCGCTTGTAATATGGTTATATTCGGATTATTTCAAAGTTGTTTTGATAATTTATTGAAGTGGTAGGGATTATAAAAAGGAAAATAACAAACGCCTCATAATATATTATTAATAGGAATTGAATTAGGAAATAAGTAGGAACATAGGAGGTGTAGAAAAGAACAAAGATCACACCATTTACCAAAATGGATTCCGATCAATACCTTTCTTTTACTAAGAATACTTCTTCCTTACTAGCTGAATTAAGATTCCCAGACGTACAGACGGTTTCTATAGCTGGTGAAACTTGCCTTCATCTGTTTCTGAGTCTTTAAAAGAAACTTTTGAAATGTTCAGGAACTTCAGTTTCCTGCCACCTGGAAAATATCCTTCTTTCGAACAATCAATATTTCCGAAACTTTCGGCTACGTCATTCTGCATATCTAATATGGATTGTGGCAAACAAGTCGACGCAATCACTGCGGCATTCGACTCAGTGAATCACTTAATTTTACCTCTAAAGTTAAAACGCTTGGGATTTATCTGAGAGATTATGCGTCTGGACCAGAAGCTACTTGACTAATCGTCGTCTTGCTGTTAAAATCGGATCCTCTGAATCCCTAAAT
Organism: Uranotaenia lowii; assembly: GCF_029784155.1. NCBI lineage: Eukaryota > Metazoa > Arthropoda > Insecta > Diptera > Culicidae > Uranotaenia > Uranotaenia lowii. Next base: position 219,801,806 of record NC_073693.1, on the reverse strand, counting down.
TTCATTCCGACTTTAGAGGTACCACAAGGAAGTAATATTAGCCCTTTATTGTTCACCCTGTTCTGTAATGATATGAACATGTTGCTTGTTGGATGCGGAGTACTCACATACGCGGACGATTTGAATTTGTTTTCGATCGTTAACAGCTTGGCAGATTGTCCAATATTACAATGATTCCTCGATACGGTTATAAATTGGTGTGCTGTCAACCTACTGGCCTTAAGTAAGCATTTCTAAGTGCTGTGTTCCAGTTTTGTACGACTATAATATCCAGGGCGAATTTCTACATAGCGTTGATTAAATAAAGTATCTTGGCGTTGTTTTAGATAGGGATATGACATTGACTGCCGTTCTAAGCAAGAATGTTCCATGTGACTTTTGGGTCATTTTCACTTTTTTGCTGGAAACGGTCTCTTTTAGTGTTAACTTTCGAATAAAAACACAAACAAGTATACTTTGTTCTGAACTTATACGAAATTTTCATCAAGGTGGTTGTCTCTATGTTGATAGTTCTACGCAAGAATGTCACACTAGAGAAAATTCTATGAAAAATGCAAATTTGTTCAAAAAATTGTCTTAAGATGAGTTCAAACTGTTGAATTTAATGTTATTCACTGAAAAGAACACTAAAATAGAGGGCAGAGGAGGAGCGGGAAGCCTTGAGTGTTTTATTCAGAGAAATTTTCACTAAATACTTTTCGCTAGGCACTACTTACATGATCCATACTCAACTATACATTTTTATAAACAAAGAGGAACGTATTTCTCAAATTACGGTTTAGCATGAGTTTTTGGGAAAAAAATAAACTACGCAAGCTTTTAAAATAATAGAAAAATCGTAGCCGTGTGACAGTTTTTCGTAGAACTAGCATCGGCATGCGTTCTGATTCTACGCAAAAGTGTCACACGGAGCATTTTTGGCTCTAATTAGCTGTTTTTTTTTTGTAGGAAATGTATTTTTTTTTTGGCAGAAAACATTGTAAAATGATTAACTTGAACTGTTCACTACGAAAAAATTGTCGGTCAATTTTTAGTTTGAGAGAAAAATTGGAAATATAGGTGATATTTCAATCGCGTTTTTCTCGTTTGCACGTTTTTCCACATGGGACAATCGTGCTTAGAACGGCAGTTGAGGCGTCACAACTGTGCTACACTTGAAAAGGCTAACCGAATGCTGAGATTTGTCATACGTCTAAGTAAAGAATTTACAGATCCTGTTTGCCTACGAGCTCTGTATTGCTGCCTAGTGCGTTCAATATTAGAATCTGCAAATCTGGTGTGGTGGCCATTTGAAGCAAAATGAGTTGCGCGTTTTGAAGCGGTTCAACGGAAATTCGTTCGTTATGTTCTGCGTGATCTTGCAAGCCAAACCTAAAGAATATGTTACTGACATTCCTTCCTTTATTCCTTATTGACTACTAGGACGTGTCCGGCGCCGTTATTGATCATTTCCAAAGAAAGAGCATCAGTTTTGTGCACTGAGAATGAGCTGTTATTCCCAAGCACCATTCTGTTGGCCTTTGCACCAAATTGATGGCCTCGGTCAATCACGGAGTAGCAACCATTAGCGATGTGGAACATGTTCTGCTTGGCCACGCAGATGGGCAATAACAAGAATAATTTTTTTTATAAAGAACTAGCTGACCCGGTGTGCTTTGCTACACCTTCCAAAAACTATTGAAATTTGTGGTCCCTAGTTATTTAACTTTTCATTTATTTGCACAAAATTCTAAATTCAATTTCAATATCATTAAAATGTTTTTTTTTTCAGAATAAAATTGCAACGTTTTTTATTTTGAAATTATTATTAATTTTATTTTAATCCGTGTTTTAATCCTTTTTATGACTCTGGATTTCTTTGCTCCATATGTTTATAGCTTATGTCATTTTTTTAATATATGGAATATCGCTGTCCTTTCATTTGTAGAGTGGATCTCAAACTATCCTAGAAAAATTTTCTGTAACAAAATAACATCAGGGGACACTCATTTAACCTATTAGTTCTAGAATTACTATACAAATTGTGAGAGTGACCCCCTCAATCATTCCTTTAACTTTAATGGAGGAATGGGGTCTCATAACATCAGAAATACACTTCTTGTATATAAATACGATTACATATCTTATATGGATTCATTCTCAATAAGCTCTCGAGCTATTAAAAAAATGGGTGACTTTCTCCCCACTTTATATCTCTCCTCTGGCAGGAGAAGGGGGTCTCAAACCATCGAAGCAACATTACCCGTACACAAATATGCTTCTATGCTAATTTGGTTCAATTTTCTCGATATGTTATCAAAATATAAAAAAAAATGTATGAGTGACCCTCTTCCCATTATATCGTTCCACTGAATGGAGAGGGGTGCTAAACCACCGAAAAAACATTTATCGTACTCGAATGCTAAATTTGGTTTCGTTTGCTTTATTAGTTGTCGAGTTGTGCCATAAAATTTGTATCGGAGCCCCTCTTGCTGCCTATCATCCCCTACCTGGAAGGAGGGGATCAAGATCAAAGATTCGTGTATTCAAATACATTCCCATGCCCAATTCTGATCCATTGGATTGATTGTTAGATTGTTCCCATGTCATATTTGGTTCCACTTGTTAGATAAGTGCTTGGTTTATGCAAGATAATCGTATATGAGCTCCCGTCCTCTCTAACTGTATCCCCAATTGAAGGAGAAAGAAGTCTCATATAAGCTAATAACCTTTTTACGTATCCAAATGGTATCCCATGCCAAAATTATTTCCATTTACTCAAGTTATGCGAAAAATTGTAAAGGAGCCCCCTCTCTCCTCCCTATCACGCAAATGGAAGAAGGCCGTAGTACCTAATACTCACAGAAACATTCCATGTGCTCAAATACGCTTGAAAACCAAATTTCGTTTCATTTGCTGGGTAAGTTCCCGAGTGATGTAAAAATGGTATGGAAGCACACTCCTCCCTCAAGATTCTACAACTTGAAGAACTGAGGGTTCTCAAAATATCATAGAAACATTTTTCGTTATCAAATACCTTCCCACACCAAATTTGGTTCCATTTACTTGATTAGCTATCCAATTATGCTGAAAATTGTAAAAGAGCACCCCCCTCCCCCCACCACCACTTTCTATCTCCTCACTGGAAGGAGGGAAGCAAATAATCAAAGAACTAATTATCGTTCCCAAATAAACTGCCCAGCCAAATTTGGTTTCATTTGATCGAATAGTTTTCAAGTTATGCAATTTAAAAGGTATGAAAACCTCCTCCTTCCTTCCTGTTTCTTCACTGGAAGGAGGGAGGGGTCTGAAATATTCATAGAACCATTCCTCGTATTCCCCAACCCTCCCATACCAAATTTGGTTCCATTAGCTTGATTAGTTCTCCAGTTATGTAAAAAATTGTAAAGGAGGCCCCCTCCCTCCTTCTTATCTCCTCAATGAAAGGAGGAAGAGGTACCAAATATTCTTAGAAATATTTCAAGTACCCATGTACCCTCCCATGCCAAGTTTGGTTTGATTTGCTTGATCGAGCTATGAAGACTTATAACTTTTATATGAAAGACCCCGTCCCCCCTTCCTGTTAGAAGAAGGGGTCTCAAACCATAATAGGAACCTTCCCTGGTTTCTAATACCCCCACCTGCCAAGTTTCAGGTAAATCGGTTCAGTTGTTTTCGAGTCTATAGGGAACAGACAGACAGACAGAAATTCATTTTTATATATATTGATAGATAAGTATCTTTTTTTTTCTTTATTATAGAGACTTTCAGCCTCGGGATAAGAATAAGTATCTGATTAAACTCCATTTCTAGTTCAATGATATGAAGTGGTTATGAGTAGTCAAACAAGCTAAGCTACGCACAGGAAGGTGTCGGAACCGTGGGATCCGGTAAAGCTCTGTCTGAAGTTCATCTTTCAAGATCCGACGGCGACTTCGATCCGATATATTCAAATCTTTCACCATTTTAGTTGTAAAACGTCGAAGAGTTTTTTCAAGATGGTTCTTCACGATCTTCACCATGCTACATCGTAGCTTGACGACCCTCTCCATATCGTTTTTTGGTACTTCAGACCTCGAGGTATCTTTCAATTTTAAATCAAATTAAAAAAATACATACATGTATATAGGACCGGTACCGAAATATGTCTTTTTGCCGTTTCTCACTTGATTAATCAAGTAACAATATAAAGAAAGTGACAATGGGTCATGGAATTCGGTTCTGTAAACTCCGTAATAATCATTGTTAAAGTTATGTTGCAATTAAATTGCCGAACCCTGTATTCAGACCAAACTGTGGTGAGTCCGTGCACCATGCGCGGATCTACAGGGGGGGTGATGGGGGTGATCACCCCCCCCCCCCCCAAGCGGAAAAAAATAAATCATCAGTCACAAATTTTTCAACTCGATTTAGATGAAATATAACTTTTTCATGTGGTAAAATATTTTAACATTGACATAACCGTTTAAACGCGTGCATAAGAATTCAATAGCTGCTTGAAAATTGCTTGAATTGAGTACCTATTATAAACAGTATGTGCGTGTATAACTTCGTGGTGACTTCGGGCGTTCGAAAAGGATAAAGCTTGCACCTCACTCTTTAAAAAAATTCCTTAAGCATGACAGCAGATTGGTTTTCTTTACCGATATCCAGAGTTGTTGTAAGCGGTTGATAATGGCTATTTAATTCTGAATGATTTCTTGAAAAGGGACATCCGGATCTGCTACCGTTAGTCTCCACTTTCAGGAACATGCATGCCACCGAAGATTATAAGAGGAACCATAAAAGCATCGAAATGTTTTCAAGTTCTACTAGTAAATCTGACCTCCAGAATGATCAGACGTTCGCATCTGCTGCAGACCCATTAGTCTATCAAAACGGGTAAAGGTGCTGTTTTAAAGGCTCATCCTAAACTAAGCTTGCCAGATTGCCCGGTTTTATCCGGGTTTGCCCGGATATTTGATGCAAAATTTCGAGAAAGTCCGGTCCGGCCCGGTTGCCCAGATATCGTGAAAAAAGTCCGGATATTGCCCGGATTTTTTCACAAAGAAACCAAAAAAAATCAAAGTTTTTGAGTAAGTTTCAGCCAAATCGATTAACGGTATGGAAATTTTCAACGGTTGTTTCTAATAATTTTGCTGATTTACTTTTATAAACCTTTAAATATTTAAGTGTTCCAAAAAGTTTTTGGAAGTCTGCAATTACATTAATAAATTATTAATTTCATTTTTTTGCATTTTTTCTTTGGTTTTATATATAATAACACCTAAATTTTGCCCGGTTTTTGGATTTGAAAAATTGAAATCCATGCCCGGATTTTGCCAGGTTTTCTCAAAAAATGCTCGGAATTGCTAGGCCCGGATGGGGGTGGAAATAATTCTGGCAACCTTATCCTAAACCTTACTCATTTATTGATGATATCACAAAGCTTAACATTTTAACTAGACACTGGATACCTCCACCAAAATTTTCGTTTCCATACTCCGAGCACTTGAAAAAATCGAAGTGCTGGAAAAAACGATACGCAAGTGCAAAGCATTTGGAAACATTCAAAAGTTGGCTATTTTTTTCCAAAACTGATCAAGGTTATTTTCGTTAAGTCTATCTGCTCTGTGTAGTCACCTCAGTGGTGGAGTCAATAAAACTGTTCAATTGTTAAATCTTGTTACAAAGCCACTGACTTGTTTTTCAAAACTCACTTCGAAAATAAAAACGCTGTGAGTATTCGATAAGATATAAAGAAACGAATCTATTCAGCAAACCTCTTTAATAAAGTTAAATATAATAATTAGCAATCTATATTTTATTTGTTTAGATATGTGCTAATTTGTGTTTTAAATGTTCATTTGTTTTAGATTTTATTTATTCACGTCTTTAAATTGATATTTTAATGGAACTTCACGTGAAAATATGTAAAATTATTGAATAAATACATTCACGGGTTTTGATAAGTAATGAAGCAGCATACGGTTTAAAATTGGATCTCAAAAGAGAAAATATTTCAATTAAATATATTTGAAACTTGTGTAAATGGCTTTTTTACCCGAACATTGTAGATAATAGTTTCAAAACTTATAAGACGTAGTTTTAACCATGAAACCAGAGATGCTCATTTGAGTCAGTTGAAATCATACCAACAGATTTATTTTTGACTGAAAATAAATAAAGTACGATTTTCAAAATTAAATTGCTCATGGATTTCTAATCTCATAAAAATAAACAAATGGTCATTCCATATCCCAAACTAGATAAATAAACGTAAATTGAACTTCATACCAGTGAACAAACATTAGTCTGCGTTTTGCCTAAGACTAAGCCATCCATAAACAGATGTACAGAATTCTTTGAACAAACTTTTTTTTTAAATGGTCTTCAACATTGCTGCTGAATTCTCTTTATATTTATCATCAACATTTTCCTGTTACAGTTTTTATTTTTCCCGATCACTCAAAAAAAAATTTGGCCATATTTTTTGAAAATTTACTAAATCACCCCCCCTAAGAGCAATCTCTAGATCCGCGCCTGCCGTGCACCCATGGTTGACCTACAAATTTACATACATCAAATTCCTGATAATGTATTTGCTTTTCAATTTGAGGGGTTCCAAATTATTTCTCTCCCAAGTTGATCCACCTTTTTTTTTTTGCTGGTATGTAACTGTCGTTTCAATCTTCTTCATTAGCTTGACTCATAATAAAAGTGGACATCATCCCAAAAGACTGTGTATGGAGCCATGGTTGTAAGCAATCAATTTTCCATATGTATACAACAGAAGTAAATGCGGAAGGAAAAATCCCTGTTGGAAGCTGTGATGCCTTGACGTAATAGGTCCTTCGTTTCGCTTTTTGTGCCACAGACAACCTAGTAGCAGACAGATATCAGCGGAAACATATCTTTTCCGGCGAGCGCCGCATTCGAATACGGTGTCATACTTCAGGAAGAGAATTTCAAATGTAAACAACCAGGGGTATTCACTGGGATTGTTTTGATTTGTTGTTGCTTCCATTAGAATTCCTAAGCGGACGGAGGCATTAACGGCGACAAATCATATTGGCGTTCCTAGGAGTTCCTTCACGTTTCCCCGAACAATCAATAAACAAACTCAATAGAATAGCGCGCTCATTATGAAAATTTAATTGATGAGCCCCTCGCTCGACTCGGCTCCAAGAACTCGGCTTAGAATATCATATCGAGCATAGACATACCGGCAGTTGGTCACCGAATCAATGCTCGCTCAGTCTTGTGACTGTGAGCTCAGAGCCCTCGAAAGACATCGGGACACCAGGGGCCGGTGTATCTTTTGCTGGCTTTGTACCACTTTTATCCCACATACAAAGTGGTGCTTCGTTTGTTCCCATCGTTCGCCTGAAAGGCGAAATGTCGAGGTGAGCAGATATGTGCCATGTTCAAGTTACGCCGGATCCCAGATGGTCTGGCCACGGATCACGAAACAACTTCGAGTTTGAATCAATGTGTTGGACATTGAAGCCAAAAGTGTAACCCGATATGTCCATATGTACAGTTGAAACTCTAAAAAGAAAAGTGACAGATATAATATTAACTGTCTATATTGAAGCCTCTAATCATGATGATTGACTTTAATACCCGAGGGTTTAGAGTTCATATTGTTCATTTTTTTTCAGGCTTTACGAGTTCCAATGATTATTTTTTTATCCGTACAAAAATCTAGTTTTATTTAACGTGTAGTTTTTTACCCGTATATGGAGAAGGGCACTTTCGACCAAACACGAAGATTTCCTCAAATGTTCCTTCTCAATTCTACACGAAATTAAACCCAACAAATCTTATGAACGACCCCTTGCTAAGTAAGCAGCGGACCGAGCTCTGACTCAACCAGCATTTATTTGGAAAGAGCAGGGGGCTGCTCATAAACACATTTCTTTGTGCCTCGCTTCGAATCAACATCATCAGCCTCAGCTCGTCGTCGTCGTCGTCGTCGTCGCATTTTGCCTCGCTTTCAGCCAACCAACCAACCAACTTTTGTACCCAAGCGAGCTAGCCTAGCGAGGCAAGCGGTTGTTTGCCAACGACATTGGCGCAAAAGAGTCGACTCGAAACCAATTCCAACTAAAAACCACCCGAGAAAGGATGGGATGAAAAAAGAGTGAGCGCTCCTCGCTTAAACACAAAACTGACGGCTGACGTTCTTCTGTGCCGGGCTGGCTCAAACGCTCAAAGTCGTATAAGATGTCGGTTCAGTCCAAGTACCTACCTACATATAAACGAGCGCAAAAAAGGGTGCGGTGGAGGTTTGTTGAAGCGCTCTATAGGAGGAGGACGGGACACGGTCTTTCGGTCGATTGTGGCATGGAATGGAATGAGTGAGTGTGCAGGGGAATAAAATGAAAGAGGGGCATTAGCAATGAAACACACAGCAGAATAACATCAGCGGTATGAGTGCGCTGCGATCGACTATGACGATGACTATACGGACTGACGGTGTTTGGTGTGCTCCGGTGCTACGGTGCTTCGAGTCGGGCCCGAGCGTACACAGTAAGAAAGCTCGAAACAAATTTCCCATCAAATTTCTCTCCTCAGATCAAAAATCAAAACAACAACTTCCAACTGTGTGTTTGCTCCGGGAAGATTGCAGAAATTGAACCTTTAAAATCGATTATCAATCTCAATGGCTGGTGCCGGGCGAGAAAAACTTTTGTACCCCCCTTTACTTATGTCCATGAAAAAGAGTTGTAGGTTGTAGGAGGAATACACAGCGATTCGGTATCGGTCATGGTTCATTCTTCGCATGCCGATGCTGCTGCTGCTGGGATTCTCGGATTCCAGTCCGGTTCTCCAGTTGCTTTGCTTGTAGAATTTTTTTTTTTGGTTGGAACAGAAAATCATATGAATATTTCCCCATCGTTAAGAACAGCTTCAAGCAGTTAGTTCTTGATTCACATGCTACACTAAAGGAAAAGTTGTTCTGCATTCAATTTTTCTTGTTGTAAGTTTTCTCATATTTCTGTTAGGCGTTGTAAAAAAAATTAAAATGTATAGTTTCATTAGGAAACTTTCAACTACTGAGATCATGTCAATATGCTAGATCAGACACTGATTCGTGGTGAATTTTTTTTCGTAATAATATGTTATACTCTCGTAGAAAAAAATGGTTGAACAATTGAACAGTTGAATAATATATCACTTCGATTCAACTATATTTCTGATTGAACAAGATATAACAATGAAAAAAGGCTCTTTCTCCTACATAGGGTGTCCCATTATGTCTAAGCACGATTTGAAAGAACAGTATAAACACAATTTAGTAGCAATCACATTTTTTTAACACTTTTATGTCCTGTAAAATCTTCTATTACAGTGAATCAATAGAAAAAATTAGATTCTAGTCAATCGTAGACCATCAGTGGTCTAATTTTTGATCGAAGACTGATCATTAGCTTCAGCACAGACTGATTTGCGATGATTTTGGCCACTTTTCTCCAGTATTTTGCGAAGTTCTCGATACAATCTGCAGGCTTCACATGTTTTCTCAAATACGAAAATTATTGAGGACAATTTGTCGGATGTATCTCCTCCGGTACGATGTGGACTTTGTTGGATTTGTACCAAGTAATCGTGTCTTTTGAGTAGCGAACTGATGCTAAATCCGGCCGAAAAAGTACTGGGTTGCCATGCTACCGGATCATACGCAGCAGACGACGGTTCAGCTACTCTCGGAAGTATACAGCTGTATGTATACAGCTACACTCACATATGGCTTACCAAACCATTGCCTTTTTATAGAATATGTATTACCAAGAAAACAATGTCTCAGTCTCGTTAACACTTTGGCCATCCTGAACAGTGTTTTGCTGGTCACCCGGAGGCGTTTTGTAATCAAACTTGCAATAGGTTTCGTCGTCGTTTCGATAATACACACCGATTTTCTACACAGCAGTTGATCTAATAATTTTACCATCTCTTGGTTTGATGGTATTAGTTTGTTTTTGATTCCGCTTCGGATTTTTCTGCTTTTTATATGTCTTTAGAACAAATCTTACCTTGGAACGATGGACAATGCTGAGAGGGAATC
>NC_073693.1:219716276-219791276 GCF_029784155.1 Uranotaenia lowii | reverse complement strand
CGGCACACTGGGATCAGTAGTGGTATAGTTTGGGTGGTCAAAATTTGGTTTTTTTGATAACGTATTTGGATCGATTATGCCGCAGTTGATTTATACTTGAATGTTACGATGATCGTATAGTTTAAGTGGTAAACATTATACTGAAATATTCATGTAAACTTTTGTAAATTCATTAACATTCAACATGTTTTTGATTCCGCTCCGGCTTCATCTTCTTCTTATATGTCTTAAGACCCAATCTAACCTTGGCTAGATGGACGGTGCTTGGAGGGTTTCCCACTTTTTTGGCCACATCCCGAGTTAAGGTGGTCTTCATACTGGTGTAAGCATGCATGACTTTCCGGTCCAATGTTTTATCCACCGGATCGGTTTCAGCCAAAATTTTTTGTCTACGAAACTGCTTTTCTATCCACCCTTCCGAGTCGCCTTTCGCTCCAATCCTTACTTCTTCCCTTTTCGCTAACTGACTTACCGAATAATTAGCGATAGTATACTATTTGTGCACGATATTTATGCGGTTTTCTGAGGAAAGGCTTCTCTTTTTCACTAAAGTTTTAAGTAAGTTGAACTGTTAAAAAAATAACGCAGCATAAATAAATCAGCTGGTTAAACGTCATCCAGAATGAGTTATATCAAAATCCTGCTTAAACATTATCAAGAACCGTATATTGTAAAAAAAAAAATGCCACTTTGAAGAAAATAGCGGATAAGTTTAAAGTATTTTTTCCTCAGTTGTCAGTTTTGTCTTCACAGTTCTCATAGGAGTGTTTAAGACATCTGGTGGCTCAGTCAAAAAAACAGAAATTGATTTAAAGGTATTTGATATTTAATTTTTTGGTGGTATTTGAAATTTTAATATTTCATTCAATGATCGGAAAATCGCTCAAGAAAAGCAATCAGGAATGGTTTCTAGCTAGAATGATGCTTCCTCCGAGTGCTGTGATACGCACGTGGTAAAAGTACCCATTGAATATATGTCGAAAATCAACACTAACTTGATACAAGAAGATATACCATGCCCCACCGGAGGCTACCGTTGCTATTCGTCACGTGGCTAATCGACGGTGATCGACATACTTGGTGATACATTTTGAACGTCGCTCCCTCAATCATTCCCGAACGTCTATCCTCGCATCATTGTTGATAATGCTCGTTATTGATAGACGATCATTAATGTTTCAAAAGGAAAAATCTGAATAAATACCAGGACCACATGTTCAAAAAAGCTGTAGCACATGCTGGACAGTTCATTGCGGTTACCTAGTCATGATTTTGTCCTTCTAGGCAAAACGAAAAATAAAAAATCATCTGATAGCCTACATAGATCGCTCAGAACTGATACATATCAGTTATGATCCTAAAGGTTGAAAGTCGTCAAGGGAAGGAAATCAGCATCGTGACGTTCGTTGCTGATAGTCTGCGTCCTTTTTTACCTCATCATGTATCGCAAAAGTGTTTCAAATACGGAAGCGTCGTTGTCATGCATGATTGTTTGTATGATTTGGTTGAAGAAGGAAAATTTGACTGCTTTGATTTTTTGGCTCTGAATGTAGTCAAGCATGGCTCGGTGAAAATGATTGATTTTCAGAAGTTTGATTTCATTACTTAAGATTTGTACGATTTTAATAAATCTACATTTTGACTCTAAGCGGATAAATGTTTTTCTTTGTAAAATGAGTTGTCTACAATATTTTATACTTGTTGCATTAATCTATCCACTGATGATTGTTTCTGGACTGTGTGATTCTTAGCGGTGATTTTCACTTTCGGAATCTTGGAGGCTCATCCTGCGACGTTACCTCATTTTTTAGTGTCAGAATGACGCTATTGGAAGTTTTATGGCTCGTAACTTTATTCGGGTATATACAAATAAAACAATTTCTTCGGGAATCCTCCATGAATTCTTGAAATCTTTAATTTTGCACTACTACTTTTTTATATGAACGCACCTTGAAAGCCCAGGAAAAAAATCCCTAGTCAGACCTTGAGTGTCAATTTGACATTCCTCGCATCAAATCGCTATATCTTCCTTGTTTCTCAACAAATTTTACAAAATTTATAATTTTGGAAACCTCGTAATGTAACTCAAATATGTTTCTCAGACAGTGTTTAGCTACACCACTTCGGTATAGAAATTAGAAAATGTTAAGTAAGTTCAGCGTTTTTGGTGCGGATAGAAAGAAATGTAGACAACGTTCAACACCAAAAATACTAAACTGATACGAACCGTCTTATGATAAGGAGTATATAAGTATAATAAGTATATAAGCTAATATAATTACACCACTAAAATTGGTATGAAATTGGCTTTCTGATGAATATGAATTTATTGCGAAAATCTTGCATTAATAAAGGTACTGAAAATCCTGTGCAAATTTGAATTTCAGTGCAAGACAATCTGAGAAATTGCAAATATACTAAAAGTTCGAAAAACAGCATCGATTAAAAATTTGTCAAAAACCCTGTGTTTCGTACTTTGGCAATCTAAAAAAGCAAAAATGTGCCCAATTACGTCAACTGTTCAAACATCTTTTCATAATTTCTCTGGTGTGACTTAAGTTATTTTGACTGTTCATTGATTGAAAAGTACGGTTTTGAGTTCACTTTTTTACATTTTATTTAATATATCCTTATGTGCAACGTATAGCTGCTAACTTAAGCTTTCTTGGACACTAAGTGAAAAAATTTCGAGCTTTTCGTAGCTGATCTAAGTATCGTCTTTTTCCAAAGCATGTTTTTCGGAATTTTATCTTAGACTTTGAATAACGGAAAACTGAAGTATTATAGGTGAATAATGTCTGAGAAACATATTTCATTTACATTAGAAGGTTTCCAAAACTATTTCTATTTCTATTTTGTTTATTTAGAGAGGATTTTAACCAACATAGTCATTCTTCCTCTTGTAAAAAGTGACATTTTAAATTACATTAATTCCAAAACTAAAAGTTTATAAAAATCGGTTGGGAAGCCAGAGAGATGTATTGGTTTTAGTCAAATTGCCCCTCCAGGGCCTGTAGCGGGTAAAAATCTCAGGGATGAATGAAGGTTTGGTGTTCGTGATATCTATAGATAACCTGTTTTGCTATAAAATTGGTCAACTGGATTACTGATTGTTTTTTTTTCTCTTTTCAGGTAATTACTCTGACAAACCGAATGATTCTCGTAAGTTATAAAAAAAAATATTATTTTACTACCATTAATCACATTATATGACATAACTTGTTTCGGGCGATTCATCGATGAGGCTGCAAAAATAATTAACTGTTATAAAGCTTAGTTCTTTTAGAAATGGGACACTTTCTTTCGCTAATAGCTCGTTTACTAGTAATCGGACATTCAAAATTTTGACAGCATTTTGTTGCTTGTAAAAAGTACTATCCGACCTATTTTTTTCAAAATTTAAAATTTACGCGTTTTTGAGATATTTACGATGCGAGAGAAAAAGGAAAAAATAATTTTGCACAGTTTCATTCAAAACCCATCATTATTAAATTGATAGCCGACAAAACCGTTGATTATACAAAAAACAACTGTGTGTGAGTGGTGGAAAAGTATGGAAATACTGTCAAAAATGTCCACAAAGTTCAAATCAACCATTGGAGTGAAGCATATGATCGGCAACTTCGGCTAAGGGTCATCAGGGAAGTCAAGTCTCATACCAGCATTATTAATTTTCAATAAGCGAAAAACTAAGGGTAGATCGCTGAAATTTCCAAAAAAAAAATTTCTCCGATAAGCTGAAAGTGTTGCCTCTTAATGAGTCATTCAAACCTAACTTCAAACAAAAATTTTTTGCTAGATCTACAGCTCGTAAGCTGTATATCTGGTTCCGAGGCTATAGGACAGATGATTTCTGATGAACGACAAAACTTATGAAATACCCTATTTTAAACAAATTCCAGCGTTTGAATCCTATACCACGTCTGCTCGTGGCAATGTCCCGAGTATATTAAAGTATGTATTTGCTTCTTATTTTGTATAAAATATAATGATTTGCCAAAATTCTGCTCCTGTGGAAAAAAAACAACAATTTTCAAAACGAAAACTCTGGTATTCACTCTTTTCAAAAGCCTAAAAGAGTAATCTTTTATATACCCTTCGCAACCTACGATCTATACTAACCGATTATGCTTTAAGTTCAATCTCCTCATGGTTTCACTTCGTTGTTGCCAGATTTTGCCAGCAGAAATTCCATTAAAAACGCTCAAAAAGTGGTTTAAAAATAATAATATTCATTAATTTCGAAACAGCTGTATCCACTGAAGTGGCCTCAGTTTCTTTTAAAAGAGAAGTATTTGTTTGAAAAGTATCAGAAATTGAAGGATGGGGATGTAGCCATCTAAAATACAGATTAGACGAAGTATTAGGTTGAAAAACTGATCATTATCATGACTGAAAAAAGTGTGCGCTGGCCGAAGGGAGGTACCAAGAATAAAGTAGAATTTATTCATACAAAAAAAAAAAAAATTTTTTTTTCAAATTTTTTCATAAATTATCATAAGATTACCTTCATTTCCTCCATAGAAAGTATTTAGATCAAATGAAAGGTTTTTGAGATACACGCATTCGTAACTGTCCCATTTCTAAAAGAACTAAGCTTTAAGAGTCTTCCTTATTTCTGCACGTATCATAAATTTTAAATATGTAGTACTAAGAACTGTTGTTATCTAGCGATTTTTTATTACTATACAAAAATATTGCAAAAAACTGAATAAATGCGAGACTCCGGAGCATTTTTTTAAATGGCTTGTTTTTCGTTTTATATAACTAACTCCAATTTCAAAAATTGAAAAAAAATCTATTTATAATAATCCTGGACAAATAAAGTACTTTTTTCCAGTGTTTTTCTAGTTTTGTCATTCTTGCTTGGCCAGATATTAGAATGTACTTCTTCATAAAATCTCACGTAATTTTCAGATGGTAACGTGGAATTTGCAGTGAATTGAAAATCGTCTGATGATGACATTGTCGCAACTTGAACTTTTTGTGACAAAATTAAATAAATCTTTGTCGTTGTCGCACGCTCGAAATGATAAAGACAAATTTCTTTGCTGTTGTATTCTGTAAATATTTTTTCAGAACCTTCGTTTGTTGCTATTGAAAAATAAAAGGATTAGAGGTTCCGAAAATACCAACTAAAGGTATCGGATTATAACTTGCGAGATATTGGAAGAAAACTTTTGGCCTCAGCATGAAAGATATTGATATTAGCCGCTTCATAATGAGAATCAATAGAAGAAACGATTCGGAAACACTGAGTCGTTATCGGATCAAGACTTGCGGCATAGAGAAGAGGAAGAAGAATAAAGACAAAACCACACGTCGACTTTGTCGCTTGTTTTAAAACTTAACTGTCTTAAAACTTTTAAGAAAATATCAGGGACAATTTGATTCACTGGAAATTTGACAAAGCTACAGCTTATTTTGTGAAGCAATTTCAATTTTCTCTTCAGATACTAAATATTTTTGTATATGAAGGGAAAATTGAGATTGCCTCACAAAATAAGCTGTAGTTGTGTCATATTTCACGTTTTATCTGAAAAATTTCGTGTGCCGTAACATAATTTGGAGCTTAGGGAACTTTTTTTTTTCTTTATTTTAAGAGACTCTCAGCCTTTGGCTGGTTCGACTCTGAACTTAAACTATTGAAGTTTCTTTAACACACGATATGAAAAATTGGCTGTGCAATAAACAAATTATTAACAAATTGTTATTACCGATTGCATTTTCATCCATGCTTATGTACAACTCACCAAATTTTCAAAATATACCTTTATGCTTGTTTTTTTTATTTTCCTTGCACTTGGAAGCTACTTATAGAGAATAAGTACCAAAAAACGATTTTGTGTCGTCAAGTCACAGTGGCAACTCCTATCTTGGAGAATATCTTCAAGAGAATTCCTTGCTGTAGTACCACTAGATTGGTGATAGAGCTTTCTCCGGCGTATAAGGCTGTGGTAAAAAACCTCTACTGTTAACGATCCTGAGCGTCTTCACTTGGTCCCAGTCAAGGTTCTCGTTGACAGTTCGGATTTCGGCGGCTAGGCTTCGCCGCCCCGAGCTTTTGGTTCTTCGGTGATTCAAGAATCCCCAAAGGAAAAATCTCGAAGGAAATTCTCGAATCTCGATTTCGAGCGCCTTTCGATGACTCCGGCGATGTAATTTAAGATCCAAATTCCGGACCACCAAGTATGGATGATATTCCGCAGGCAGCGATTCACAAATACCTGCGTCTTCACCGCATATGTGCCACATCCGAACACCAATACGGATTTCACGTTTGAGTTGAAGATTAGATTTTACGTCCTTAGTGATATCTGACGTGAGCGCTAGTTGTTTCGGAGACTCGTAAATGCAAATCGGGCATCTCCGATCCCGATTTCGATATCTTTCTTGGTACCACCATAAGGCGTAATCTGGCTTCCATGTACTGATACTGTAGGCACTCCACTTTCTCAACTTTTTGCCCAGCTACCATGAAATTGGAGAGATTTTCTGTGTTGATCTCCATCGACTTAGTTTTCCGACATTGTCAAGGTCGTTTAGCTACTCCATTGTTAAAGGATTCCATGGCAAATCTCGGATCGCTGCACAGCCGATCGATCCAGTCCAGATCTCATTCATTACGACGAGAAAAAGTAGCTGTGATAAAATAAATCCTTGTCTCACTCCATCAGTTACCGGGATTGGATCGGACAAGACACCGTCGTGCAAGACTTTGCACGAAAATGCCGCGTACAGTGCTTCGATGAGATGGACTAGTTTCTCTGAGACTCCTTTACCTCTAAGCGCAGCTCAGATGTTTTTAAGGTTCAGTAGGTCGAATGCTTTTTTCGAAATCAACGAACACCAGCAGAAGAAAGTCCTGGAATTCGTTGATTTGTTCCAGTCCTGGATCTCATTCAGGTCACTTCGTAGAGTATTTTGTGGGTTATACAGATCAATGTTAAGCCACGCCAGTTACTGCACTTTGTTAAGTCTTATTTCTTAGGGACCATCACAAGAATACTCTGCAGCCAGTCGGCTGGGAATGTTGCAGTATTCCAGATGTCAGCGAAAAGGCGACTGACGCCATTATTTCGACTTACTGCTAGCGCTTCGAGCTTGCGAGTTCTGTTGCCCAGAGCTATTCGTGACTCAAAAGAGTTGATCGGAATGCTCAGTCCAACGTTTGAGCTGATCCGTTCGATCTGTCAACAGCTGACCTGCTCGGTCTTCAGCGTCATTCTTGCATTAGTCCTTGCGCCATTCAAGAGGCGAAAAAAGTAATAGGATATAGCCATTGGCGGCGGCTCTTTCTCCCTCTTCGGGAGTTTGTCCAGACTCTCTTGTCTCGTCTACAAGCTCGTTTAAATGACTTTTCCAGGTCCAACGTTTTCAAGACCTTTCGATTAAACAAAAGCAAAGACGGATAAAAAGAGAGAAGGCGCAGCTGATCTGAACCAATAAGGAAAAAATCGTGTTTTCTACCGATATATTCTTGGCCGTACAGCAGGTGACTGAAATCTGCATTGTTGAAGGGCTGGGACGGAATCATCCGTAATAGCCGTGCTTCCCTCGTGAAGATCCAAAAAAAATCTATGAAGTGGTGAAGATTAATCAATTTACGTTTCGGGAGTAGTTCTAAGGCACTTCGTCGAACCGTGGGCACGTCCCCATTTTGGTTTCAGCAGGTGACTTTTAAACAGGAAGTTGCACAGGCTCACGATGGCAAAATTGTGCAAAAATTGTGTTGATGGTTCATAGAGTGGCCGGTGACCTGAACCCTGTGGACTTGGCAGTAGAGTATATGAAGCTCGAAGTCTGCTCTACAAAACATGACGATTTGGAAGTTCTGAAGCGCCATCTAGCTGAAGCTTGGATTTTTTTTTTATATTTATTATAGACATTTTACCACGGTTGTGGCTTTCGTGTCTCTAAAACTAAATTTTTACACAACTGTTTTACATTTTTTTTGAAAGCTCTGACTTTGATATAAATCTAAGTAATTTTTTTTCCTGATGGTCATTGTTGGCAAGCACAGTTTGCACGGATCCCTCTAATGAAGCTTGGAATGATACCATAAAAAGCTCTACGAACCTTTTGAAATATGTGCATGGAGCTTCAGAAGCTTAAGCTCAATAAAAAAAATAGATTAAATTTTACAGCAAAAGCTTTTGTTTTGATCGAATTATCTGTCAGTTGTAATCTAACACTTCAATTACCGGATCCCTTTATCTTTTACTGCTTACCCCTTACTTTCAGGAGTGAGCTCAGTAAAACTTTTGCTGAAGTGTCAATAACAAATTTTGGGTTTACTATTGGTTTTAATCATCCATTAACAACTGACTGACCCGGTGAACTTCGTTTTAGCTATTACTTAATAAATTTTCTTAAATGTTAAACTTCATCTACCCGTCCTTATCTTCTTCGTGCTCGCGAATCATTTTTTATGAACATCGTCTTAAATCTGCTTAAATCGAGCTGTTTCCCATTTCAAGTTTATTTTGTATGGGGACCCCCTTCCATAAAAAGTGGCATTCTTGAAACCAATATACAAACCATCCCTGACCCAAAAAAATCCTCGGATACCAAATTTCACTTCATTTGGATCATCCGTTTATACGTGATGGTGTTACAAAGAAAACCCATTTTTATACATGAGATAAAGTTGATTTTGTATGGGAGCCTTCCTTTAACAAAATCGTTGAGATTCTTGAAACTATTATACAAACCATTTCTGACCCGAAATCCCCTCGGGTACCAAATCTCACTGGATTCCGATCGTCCAATTGTATGTGATAGTGTTTCAAAGAAAACAACATCATTTTTCAGTTTTAACTTTTTAAAGAATACTTTGTATAGAATTGTTAACTGAATAAAACAAACGATAAACAAATCCAGGTATAGCTTTTCCCGTCTATGACAAAATATTATTGCTGGGACTTGAAAAATGCCAATTTTCCAAAAACAACTAAATTCAATCTAAAATCAATCAGAAAACAATATTTTTTTAATCTGATGAATGACCAATATCGTTGTAATATAAAAACAATTCAACATTTCGCTCAAAGAATGTCGATACTCGCACGCGAATCGAACGCCTTTTGCCCAGTGTGCCAGAGCTCTCTGCTCTTCTTCCGAGCACCGGGCACAGCACAGCAAAACAGCACTCTGGGCCAAGCTGGATGTGGCCCGGCACTTACGACGGGGTTCGACCTCCGCTCGTTCGTTCGTTCGTCCGTGTGTTTTCATCTCTTTTCTATCTTTTCTATCGACCCGGTTCTCCGTGTTTTGCCTGACTCGACGACGACGACGACTGAACACACTGAGTCGCGTAATGTGAGTCGTCGTCATCGTCATCGAAGCAAATGGACGGACGACGACGACGGATGGTCGGACGGACGAGAGTTTTTTTTCTGCTGTTGTTTTTTTTTCACTTTGCTATTTCGCCTTCTCTGCAGTGTGTGCTGCTTCGAGCAGCATTTTCTGCCAAGGAGGCTTCGAGCAAGTTCTCCTGATGATGGCCTGAGTCTTTTGAAATATATGGACGTAGATACGAACGACGACGACGGTGTGGTGCTTTTACAATCCTCACGTTTCTTCTTCTCACATCGCAATCGAGCAGCAGCAGCACTAGCAAGCAAGATGGAATCTCCTGGGGTGGCGAAGGTGGCTGGCAAGCTGGCTTGGCTGTGGCGGATAAAGAACGATGGCGAAGAATTGTTCAGGGTTGGTCCGCATTGAAATGTGATGGTTGCATGAATCCGACAGTTTGAAACCAGCAGCGGAAAAGAAGCACATTTTCTGCTGCTCTTAAAAGCAAGCGAGCGAGCGTGTGTGCCGTTCCCTTGTGCTGCGCGCCACTGCTGCCTCATTTCTCACTAGCGTTCGTAGCTGTTTTCTAGCGCGCGCGAAGCATGTTCTCACTAAGTGTTTGCTGCGCTCGGCTCGGTGGTTTTCAAATTTCGATTAGATAACTGGAATGCACAAACCATGATGGAGAGGAAGCAATTGATTGTGCGACTTTTAGCCTTCGGTTGTTGTTTTCGGTTTGGTTCCCGTACATGTCGTTCCGCATTAATCATGTAAACTGTCGAAATTTTTGGCTGAAATCTCTGCCCGATAGAGAGCGGGCGCGGGCGCTCATACATTGCGATAGTGTTTGCTGTTTACGCAGATTTTCTTTGTCCAATGAGTAATGAGGGATTTTATGTTAGTTATTCACTGTCTGAAATAGTTCATATTTACTTATGTGGATACTTGTTTCACAGTAAACTAACACAGTTTGTTAACTTAAATCATTCATGGTGAAGCTCATTAGGTTCTTATTTTTAAAGATCTACAGTTGGTATCAAAAACATAGTTGTTTTCAGATTATTGTGACTCTGAAATGTTGCCGGATATCGAAGAAATACGTTATCTGGTCTTGTATACTTTCAAAAAGCGTCATTTTACTTCATTTGAATGTTTAAATATGCCCCTCATAAAAATTTACCATACCTTTTACCAAACATATTATCTCTATCTGGCGCAACAACTCAACACTACAAAGCAAACGATTCAACATGTTCATATGGCTGTCCATTGACAGTTCTAAAAACTGCAAAGTTTAAAATAAAATTCTTTATTTTTGAATTGCTGCAAAACAGATTTTTTTTAAATTTTTTTACACGGGTTGGTTTTGCTCCATATTCCAAACACGGATTAATTTTACACGGTTTTTTGTCATTAGAACGATTCTTTTACACGCTTCTCACTATCAATACGGTAAAAATGAGTAAAAATGTTTTATGTCCCTTGAATAAAGGACGGATTTCATACCGTGTAAAAAAAACTTGGTATAATTCGAATTGGTTGTTGGAAGCACTTTAGGCAGTGGAAAAGAGAGACTTGCTTGCTCTGGTAGAACTTTGAATGCTATTTTTACAACAGTTCGCTACATCAATTGATTATCTTGCAAACCATACACAATAACCTGGAAACTACGAGTTCGGTAATTAATTTAACCAACTAGTTATTTACTCTAATTTCTCAGTTTTCCTGTAATTTGTTTTTATTGGATCCGAGCCCAGCAAACAATATTGTAGATATATTGCTCAGCAGCTTTGTTATACGTTTCATATACCTTATATAATGATCGTATGAAACTCGAATAAACAGCATTTACCTACCAAAGTGGAGGCAATATACATACAAATTTTAAACTTCTGGCTAAAGCGATAAGAGTATACGATTTCGACACCATATACATACATACTGAAAGAATGCAAGAGAGCACAATTATTTTCCTCTCAACGCATGCGAACCGTTGCCAGCGACAATATTAACTGCCTCTGTCATTGGGCATTTCTTGCAAATACACCATCTGATTTTTAGCAATCTGGTTGCACTGCTGGTCGCAAAGAGAACAACAAAGCTGCTCTCTTTTGACCCATGCGGGAGAAAAAAAAAGGAACGAAATCGTCTTCAAAATCTTCAAACATGGCGGACTTTTAATTAATTTAATCAATTTAATAATCTCAGTAACGTTTTTAATGACTTGAGTTATCTTTTTTAATGCGATTTCATGTTTGCTGGGAAGCTTCAGTCTTCAATCTTCACTAGTCTTAAACAAAAATTATGAATACGCTAACTTAAATCTATTTTTGATTTGTTCTCAAGACATTTCTAGCTGAATTACATTGGCGTGAGCGCCATCATTCTATGAATAGGTTAATTCGAGCATAGTTCTGGATTCGGTTTGTTAGCTGTGACAATCTTATGCTGCGCAAAGTACTACGTCCTTCGTAAGGTGAAATTTGTCACAACAAATGCGGTGAAAAATATTTACCAGCACACATAAGGCTTGATATTCCGGCATTTCGTCATGCCACCCAGGGTTCCTTAGGGCGTATAAGGATTGTTCAGCTCGTGACAAATCCTACTTACCATAACATACATGGAGTTTGCTTTGGCAACGGCTTGTTCGATATGTTTTGAAAAACTGAGTTCCTCATCCAACTCAACGCCTAGGTCCTTCACCGATGATTTTCTAGCAATGATACTGCTTTTTTCGAAACGATATTCATGTAAGATGTTACTCTTCTTTCGAGATAAGGTTATCACGCTACATTTTGAGGCATTAATTTTCGATCCAAAAGCGCTACAGCAATCAGAAAACCTATATAGCGCGTTATGCAGAGTCAAGCAATCCTTGGGGTTTCGAACTGGAAGGAACATCTTAAGATCATCTGCGTATATCAAAATATACACGTCACGCAACACTCCGGGAAACTCGTTGATAAAAGTGATGAACAGAAGGGATCCCAAGTGACTCCCTTTTGGTACACCACTATTAACCGAGAATACGCTGGAATTATTGGTTGTTCGTAAGAATTTTCAGTTGTTCGGTTGGTTTTATTACCGCTTGTTCGTTAAAAATTACCAAATATTCTGTAAAAATAACCGAATGTCCGGCAACAAAAACCGTAAACATTGCGATATTTCGGAAATAACTATCGAACACCAGAATATTGTTCAGTGGAACTTTCCTCTTGCAAAGGAACTTGACCCTTCACAATCACTCGGTCATAAAAGAAGTTATCGCACTAATAAAACTACCGATTTCGGTGATTTTCGTTTGCTGTGTAGCTCACCTAATAAATTTCAACCTCATCCATCGTATTCACTCAAGGAATCCGAAAGTTTTTCATTTCATATCTTTGGTCGTTATGGACGACCATCAATGCAGAGGATAACACGAAGAATTTCCCAAGACAAAGATATTGGATGGAATATAATGTTGAATGGATATTAGGCTGAATGAACGATAGATTGGAAAGACTCTAGATGAAATGAGGCATTTGACGAACTCAAAGGCTCGCCAAAGCTGATTTCAACTGTTCAGTAATTATGGATGCTTTACAGATGTATACATTTTCCAGAACTTGGAACGATCCCTTGGTTAATCCATAACGACCATTCGGATTCCATTCGACTTAACGTCTGTTCGGCCTAATGTCCATTTGGCGATCCATTCGAAATAGTGACTTTCGGCTGAAAGGTCTTCGACCAATGCCGGATCAAGGGGGGGATAGGGGCAGTTGCATCGGGCAACCCGGCTCAGAGACTCCCCGGAGGAAGAAAAAACAACAAATTACACTGCTTTTAGTTATAGAATCCAGAATTGGAAATTTAAAATTAAAACCAGGCAAATGCGAATTTTTTTATAGAAATACTTGAAAAAATCTGTAGATTCAATTCCAAATTTTTATCGAACCGAAACTTGAAAGGAAATCCGAGCAAAATGCAATTTTCATTACCGAGATTCATGAGGATGATTAAGAAAATCGCACTTCTTTCAATTTTTCTTTGAAAACCCGGGCAAGTCCTGATAAATCCTGCAACCTGAAACGCATACTTTACAATAAATAAAACAACATTTTCTCTTCGTTTCTTGTATCTAATAATTTTTTGATTTCACAGCGGATCAAACCATGTATTTCTTAAATCTTTGCCCACATTTCGCGATACAATTTTTTAGTTCACGATTAAACTTTTGATTTATCGGCCTACCGATGAAAAGTGATGTCCTTTTTAGTAGGGACATCTAAAGATTATGAAATTTTTCTTTTTAAATTTTTATATATAGATGGATAGAAGGTTAGATGAAAATAAAAGATGTTTAAAATGAGCGGGTAGAATTGATTTAGAAGCATATCATCACATATACAATTTTTGGTCCTCACGGTGAGGAACAAAAATTTGATAAAATCGAAAGCCTGTACTTCTTTCATTGAATATATATTTGTTAATGAAGACAGTTAAGTTTCGGTTGCTTAAAATATAAGGGATGAAAAACTATTTTGGGGGCCCCTTTGAAACGAAAACTTTTTTGAGGGCCCCCCGAAAAATATTACACGACCCTCTCCCCTTACACCCCCTCCCCTCTAAGCCTTAATCCGGCCCTGCTTTGACCCAACGGCACCAAACCAAATGAGACCAATCCTTGATCGTTATATAAACAACTGAATGTGAACATCGAGTTAAATTTTTGGTCGGAAAGAATTTATTATGATTTCTTGGTACTACATCAATTTTACAGTTGTTTTGTAAGTTACGCCTTTTCAGTTTCTGACACTAGCGGGAACAAGGAACCATCCGAATTTTACTGGTAAATTATTAATATGGTTATACATCCTGGCAAAATTCTGGTAAAGCCAAACTTTTTTAAGTCAGAAACGTTATCTGATATGCTGTATGCAAAAATCGAGAATTAATTTTAGACTAAACAATATTTTTCCAAAGAAAATCTATTCAATTGAGATGGTTGATCTTCGACTGGCGTATTTAATCTAAACAAGGACGTATTGGCACTAAGTCGGTATTCTTGAAAATAGCCCATTTACTTGAGGTCCAACTTTTTGCTCATTATCATCATAACAATCATAAATAAAAATAAAGCGTTTACCTACTGCTTGCAGCCCTTCAAAGAGTTACTTGTTGTCCTCCACTTGGAGATTCCATGGATTTTATGGCTTAGAAGGCTGACACACCAGCCACTCCGATATGTCCGCTGGCGTAAGGTCAAAAAAGAGATGGATCTAATAAATAGTATGAAGCAGTTGTACTTTGTAGTTGTAGATTGCTTCTGAGGATGTCGCGTCTCCAAGTATATTTTATTTACAACATGAGAGCAGGTTTTCTCGTGCTGCAAAATAATCTATTCAACCACCAATTCCTAAGGAACACGTTTTCCTTGTTTTCAAAATTTCTTGTAACTGACGTTACAACTTAAAAGTTGCAAACTTTAGAAGAAACTATATTAGTCGTAAAGGTGAGCGGTCAAATCTTCATGTTGTTCCACATTGAATGTGTCAATGAGGCTATTTGCTGTTGGTATAGCATACCCTTTGAAAATACATACATAAATATTTATTTTCTACCCTTAGAAATCTTTTTGTCGTAATTCGTACCGTCTTTCGGTCCTCAAAAGAATTTCGTAAAATTAAGTCTAGAAATTGACAGACTAATGGATGTATGTATGTGCATTTTATGTTAGACCCAAAAATGTGAATTATACTATTTGTAAAGTTTGTTCGGATCAAAACGAGGTCCAACTAAACTGCGTGTAAATCGATTTAGTTTATTAAAAAAATTCAAAGTATCTTTCTTTCTGAAGTTTAATGTGTATAAAAGACGGAAAAAATACTCAGTTAGGATTCCGGTCGACCTAGTCCAAATTGGCGTGACTTTCATTTGACGCCTACCATCAGATTTGTACAGTCTCCTTATCCACTTTCTACGGAGCAGAACGCCAGTTTGCTTTGAATAGCTTCTCGCTGCTTACAGTTTTTTGGGTGTTCTTACGGTTTTGCTTATCGTCCAATATTTCTCGAATGGGAGAAGTTCTGGTGTGTTGGGGAGGTTCTTATCCTTGGGCACAATCTGAATGTTGTTAGCGGCATACCACTCCATGGCCTTTTTTTCATAATGGCATGACGCCAAATCCGGCCAAAACTGCACAGATAAGTCATGTTTCTTCAGAAAAGGCAGCAAACGCTTTTGTCCCGGCTACAACGAAAATGTCGCTTTACAAGCCTCAGGGACAGATAGCTTCCCCAACGAGATATTTCTTGGCAAACTTTGATGGTTTAATGTGCTTAAAATTGTCTGCCACCTTTCCCCATCCGGTTACTGTATAAAACTCTTGCCCCAGAAGCTGTCTGAAGTCTGCCTTGGCGTAGGTTTTGTCGTCTATTATCACGCAATCAAACTTTGTCAATGAATAATGTCGTATCTTGTTTTTTTTGCCGTAAGATTTTGCTTTTCATTGCGATTAGCAGTCACTACCTTCTTTTAAGTCGATAGTCCGGATCGTTTTCAAGCGTTATGCACGGTTATAGACGATATTCCCAACTTATTGGCAACATCTAGAACGGAGAGATTGGAGTTTCGCTTGAAAGTGCCAGCAACTCCTCTGTTCGTCACTGCGGCCTTTATAAATGATGTTAAATTTGACATTAATGAAATCAGCTGAAATAAGCTGAAATTTGGCCTTCTGGCAGGCCAAGGAATGATTGAACCTTCGAGGTTTAGATTTCGAAGCTCAGTCGGTTTCGAATCCGCAGTTTTGGACGTATTAATCATCAATTTAATCCTTATCATTCCCATTTCCTTAGATTCAAACTTAATTACACAATACTAAATGATTTGTCAACATAAAGTTTCACACTTACAGTTTAATGTTAACATAGTGGTCAATATATAAAGTTAAATGCTTCATATGTATGTTCGATCACGTTTAGTCCATTGACATCATTTCAACAAAAATCAATGCCAGTAATGCATTCAATTGAATATGCCACTCGGCTTGAAGTTCAATTCTGAGAACCACTTTGTAACGCAAATATAATAAAAAAACACAACAGCCAAAGCACATTTCAACGTAGAGAAACGAACGAACGCTGCTTTCGTTTGATAGTTGCCTGCATTCATTCGTTTGGTGGTACGATCGCGTCCGTCCGTCGTCCACTACTTGGCTGCCAGAAAATTACCGGCATACACATATTCGGAATTAGTGAGAAGCTCTGGCTGGCAAGCAACCAAGCTGTGTAGCTGCCAAAGGGTTTTTCCATTCGTTCGTTTATTCCTTTTCGTTGGACCACTTTCATTCCGATACCAATTTCTTTGGAGCCGGAAAACCTCGGTCCGCTTTCGGGGGTCTCCAAGGGACCATTCCGTCGTGTTTTCCTCGTATAGCGGCGTGGCAGATGAATGTGAAACGAAGAAAAAAAAAACTTCAGTGAGATCCATTTGAGTGAGTAAGTGAGTTAGCTGCCGCCGCCAGGAGAATTACTGTAGTTATTTTGCGCTAAGGCGGAATATCGAAAAAGCACCAGCAGCACCGCATAAACCATCGAAATGGGAAACGAAAAACCGAGAAAAGTCGTCGTCTCCTCTTGACTACAACACTACACTCGGTGGGTGCTTCCCTGTACCGGCTGCTAGCTAAGTTGGTTGCTCGTTTTCCCAAGCGCAAATCTCTTTCCTCGAGTTCCTCGTCGAGTTCGAGTTCGAGGGGTTTCGAGTTGTCGATGTTATTGTTGCTGTTGCTATTGTTTCTTGGATCAGGATTGCTGTGTGCTGTGCTATGCTGAGGGAGCATAAATGATGTTTTTGTTGTTCAATTTCGTACAGAGAAGAACGCTACGATAAAGTGGATTTCTGGCGAAGAATTAGACGAGCGAGAAGCGATCAAAGTCGAGAATCTCGAGAAAATGACAGGGAAAAAGCGAAACGTAGCTGCTGCTGCTGCGGTGTCGAGGAAGACGACCAAGACGAGGACGACGACGACCAACGGCGGCAGCAGTAGCAATAACCGGCACCATCAGCAGTATGACGGTAATGGGGCCACCGCCGTCGACGACTGGGACATCTATTATAACGAGGTACGTACGAGTACGGGACGAGTAGGTATACACGGTGTGTTTCGTAGAAGGACTTAAAGAAAAAAAATACAGTAACGCTAGTTTTTGCATGGGTAGAAAGTAGAGCTTCTTCCGGTTCATTTTCACCGAAAATTAAAATATTTTGTCGGTGACTCCCAATACAAATGTTTTTTTTGAAAATTTTCTATTTGAAATCTTTAAAAAATAAATATATTTTTAGTGTTTTATAATTTCAGAGGAGCTAATTTTTTTAGTTTTAACTTTTAATACCCTTAAATTAAACTCAACAATGTCATTAAAAACTTTGAAAAATTTTCAATTTTTTTTAAACTAGTAACAGAGCTGTTTAACATGAAAAATGCTAAAAAAGTATCTTCGTATCCTAAAAAATAAATTTAAAAATTTGCTGGCAAATCCTGTCAGTAGTTTGAGAGGGTCAAATTATCTGAAATTATTAGAATTATCTAAAATAATATGAATCCATTTAAATCCATACATTTTAGATTTTTTTATTGTGGCAACACTGGAGGAAATTTTATTGAAAAAAAGTTCAATGATTAAGAAAATTAGTGAACACTAGGAACCGCTTTAACTTTTTTATATAACTCTTATCGTAATGCGCTCAGGAGCAGAAACGTTTGCATTGATTTAAGCTTTGAAAAAGATATTACGATAATGAATTTTGGAAAAATAACGATACGTTAAAAGACATCTTTGATGAGAAATCCGTTTTTATACTTCTCCTGAGTTAAATGACTCAAAATTCCAATCGCACTTCAGACTCAATGCAAATCGCTACAGCAGTTCAATCTAGCTTAAATTTTGCTTGTTTCTGTCTTTTGATACAATTATCATTATAAGCCTCTAGTTTGCTTTAACCTTTTTATTTTTATTATTTTCTAGCCCAAGTTTTGTAACCCTGCTGCACTCTGTGATTCTTACATTTTGTTCAAAGAGCTAGCATTACTGTTAAGATTAAATAATCTTAGCTTCCACGATTTCCAACCCACTATATTATTTAAATCATCTCTTAAATTCATTGTTTTAAATAAAATTTTACAGTTTTTTGGAAATAAATTTATTTAATGGATGAATCTAGTCTAAAACTGTGATAAATTTGGAATTTTTCTAAAAAAATGCATTTCAATGTGTTTGTCGATCTTACATGTACAAAAATTATCAGTATTGTTGGCAAAAGTGAATTGCAGATTATCGATAGCAAACTAGCCTGCAGCGCGTCGGATTCATCATATTTTGTTCATCCCTAACTTATTTTAATTATTCTACTGTACACTGAAGGTCACTTTATTATTAAATAGAACCATAATGAAGCATTTATGTTACAGTAAAACAATCATAACTTCTACAATTGTATACCAATTATGGCAAAAAGTATAGAAATCATTGATTTGAATAAACCATAGAAATCCATAAAAACAAAAAAAAAACGCATAAATCAGGTCCAAAACCGTCGATAAAATAGAAATTTCTCTAGAAAAAAAATCGTTTTTCATCGTTTTGTTGATCATGAATATGAAAATATCAGCAGTACTCCAATTCTTAAGCAAAAGTGAAGTTCAAATGATTAATAGAAAATTTATTCACCATCAATATGAGAAATAGAAATTTAAAATAGATGTTATGTAGCGGAAGATAACCAGATTTCAGTGCAAGTACTTTAACTTTTAACAAAATTGTATTGAAAACTGGTCTTCTTAGATATGTTTAAATCTAATATTTATCTTTAAATTTATTTTAAAAATGCCGTAAACGAGTGGCATCATTAAAAATTTAATTTTTGTTTTCAAAAGTGCGTACCCATATGCATCAGAGCCTGCAAATATTGTGGAAATATTGCAAAGAACAATTAAAAAAATATATTTTTAGTATTTTGTTGGAAACCAATCAAATGGTGTTGGACTGTTCTTATTCATGTATCATAACATTTTTTAACCAGAATTAGTTCTCCAAGATACACACATATAAATATTAATTCATGTTACATTTGGATAACACCAATAATAACAAGGATATTCCAAATAATAAAATTTAAAATAAAATGTCCATATAAAAATAAGTTTTTCAGGAAGTCCAAATCACTTATCTTTCCAGGCGGTGAAATTTTTTTATTGTTTCAGAATGACAAAATATTTCAGTAAAAATAAAAAATAAGTTTTCCACGAAAAAAGTTACTATTCCATTGCATTGGAATAAATTTACAGGTAATAATTTCTAAATATGGACTACAAATCTTCAAAAAAACAAAACGTATGAGGACTCACCGACCAAATATTTTAATTTTGCCTGAATATGATTCAGAAAAGGCCTAATTTTTCATTTCTGAAAAAAATAGAGTTACTGTATTTTTTCTTTTAAACATCTTCCATAAAAGCACCGTGTATATAGTAATGTACCCAACGTCTGTCAAAGTTTTGGTTGTTGTTGGGCTCTACGCGATCTTTCAAACTTCCTCGTGGTTGGTGCGGTCCTCGTGGATGGATCTCATCATCCTGAGCTTCAGGAGGATTAGGGACGTTTGCCGGTTTTGGCTTTGCAATGCGGGTGGGGGGAACTGGAAATTGTTGAACGCTTAGAAGTAAACTGCCTACCTACATACCTACTGTTGGATGTTTTGAAACTTTGACACCATATTTAAACGTGGAGCGTAATCTTTTAGGTGATGGTTTTTTATGATTATGTCAATACCGCGCGCTCTGCTGCGCTCATTTGGATCCTTGTAAGGGGGAGCGATATTTGAAATGACTTTTTTCTGTTTTGGGTCTAGTTGAAGTGAATTGAAAATATGATAATCGCTGTAATTAGCATAATAAGTACAAGTTTTGATGAAGTATTTTTCTCGACAAAATATAGATATAATCTGCTACTTCTAAGTGACACAATCTAATCGATGTTGATCTTTCTTCTCTTTATCTCCTAAAGTTTCCATTTTTTGGATTACATAGGATTGATGTCCTAGGGATTTGTGTTTAAAAATGAATAAAAGAAACATGAGGTCTGTCATGAAAGTATGACGGACGAAAGGAGAATGGAAATTGAAAAGTGATGACGATAAAACAATTTCTCATATTTACTGAAGAGGTTGTCATTTTGTGACTAGGTATGTTAGAGATTGCAATAGAAAAATAGTAGACAAATTCGTTGGCTCAGACGGCCATAGATTCTGGGTTCAAATACATCCTAATTGCCAGCTAATTTAAAACATTTTCTACAAAAATATAACATTCTTTGGACTAAAGCTTAGTTCTTTTAGAAATGGGACAATTACAATGGCGTGTATCTCAAAATCTTTTCGTTTGATCAAAATACTTTATAAGAAGGAAATGAAAGCAATCTTATGATAAATCAAGAAAAATTTTAAAAAAATTTACTATCGTTTTTTGTAAGAAAATTTTCTACTTCATTTTTGTTCGCTCCCATCGGCCGTCGCACACTTTTTTCAGTCATGATATTGATCAGTTTTTCCAACTTTTACTACGTCTAATCTGTATTCTAGGTGGCTGCATCCTAATCCTTCAATGCAATTTAGTGGATACAGCAGTTTCGAAATTTACAAAACTTGATTATTTTTGAACCACTTGAATGCGTTTTTAATGGAATTGCTGCTGGTAAAACCAGACAATAACGAAGTAAAACCATTATGAGATTAATATTAAAGTAAAATCGGTATCGTATCTGATCGTAGTTTGCGAAGGGTTCATACAAGATTACTCTTTTTAGGCTTTAAAAAATAGCAAAAACCATTTTTTTCGTTTTGAAAATTGTTGTTTTTTTACAGGAGAAGAATTTTTATCAAATCAAACAACCAGCCAATACATACTTTAATAAGCTAGGGACTTTACCACGAGCAGACATGCTATGGGATTCAAACGCTGGAATTTATTTGATATATGGTTTTTCGTAAGTTTTGTCGTCCATCAGAAATCATCTGTCTGATAGCCTCGATACCGGCTATACAGATTACGATCTCTGGAACTAACAAAAATTCGTAGTTTGATGTTAGGTTTGCATGAATCAAAGCAAGGCAACACTTTCAGCTTATCGGAGAAAAAATTTGCTTCACATTTAAGCGATCTACACTTAGTTTTTTGTTTTTCAAAATAAAAAATTCTGGTATGGGACTTGACGTCCCGGATGACCCTTAACCGTAGTTGCCGATCATGTGCTTTACTACAACGCTTGATTTGAACTTTGTGGACAGTTTTGACAGTGTTCGCATACTTTTCCACCACTCACACACAGTATCAACGGATTTTTCTGTTATCAATTTGATAATGATGGTTTTTGAAGGAAACTGTGCAAATTCATTTTTTTTTCTTTTTCTCTTGCATCGTAAATACCTAAAAAATGCGTGAATTTAAAATTTTGAAAAAATAGGTCAAAATTTTGAATGTCCATTGCATTTGTTCTTATTTATATCATTACAGGATAACAGTGTCAATCATTTTCTTCTTAGATTTTTCAAAAAATAGGATTCTGATAGTGAACAATAGAAACATAGTGTAATAGGTTTCAAAAATAAGATCTTTACACTTGTCAAAAGTGTCTCCTGATCATATTCCTTTTCCCCACATCCTCACCTAAATTGTTTTGCTAGGATGTAGAGGTAACCTGAGTCCTGAAGCATAAGTTTATTTTCTTTCATCCTTTTCTCTTATTTTTCGACCTATCTATTATTTACTATGACGTGGCCGGCGCCGTTATTGATGTATAAAGAGAGACCATCAGTTTTGTTCATTGAGAATATGCTGTCAATTCCAGACACTATTCTTTTGACCTCTGGACAAAATTGATGGCCTCGTTCAATCACGGAGTAGCAACCATGGCGGTTGTGGAATTCGTTCTACTTAGCCACGCCTGCGGTTATGGAATCCGAAATGTTCAAGTATTAATGATGACGGAACAAAGTGGAACACAAAAGTATCAAATCAGCTTCTGTAATAGTTTAAGGCAGCATCTCGAGTTCAATAACTTAAGGAGGATGTGAGTAATCAATCAAGCTAAGCTAAGCTGCGCTAATTTAAAAAATTTTAAAGAAAACTTACGGCTGAACAACTTTATCGAACACGGTAACTTCGCGTCTTTTTAAACGAAAAAGTAAATAGCTGTTTAATAGGGATATGTCTTTTGGTATTGAAAATCAAATAAATCCAACTGACATCACTGCTTGTGCCAATCGAAGTATTCCTTGAAAAGTTGTCTTGCAATTTAATCGCTAGACACAACTAGTTATGTCAGTTGATTTTATTGTTTTTCAATGCCTAAAGCCATATCCCTATTATTCAATAGCTAATAACTTTTTACTTAAAATTTAATATACATAGTTACGGTCTTCGATAAGTTGTTCAGCGGAAAGTTTTCTTTAAAGAATTAATAAACAGGAAAAAAATCCCATTACCAGGCTCGGTTCAACGGAAGACACAAGCATGATGTTGAGTTTTCAAAACATAATATTTAATTTTCCTATGCAAACATAAAAGTTGAAATTTACTCATGTAAACGTTACTTAAAAACTCTGGAAAAAATCATGGATGAGTTTTGAACCAAAACGATGCTTTTAACATCCCACCCCTAACAGCCAGTAGACTAGAACGGATTCTTCTAATGAGCTGAGTATTCATAATCTTGATAACATTTCGGAAATTTTTAAATAGGTTTTT
Source organism: Uranotaenia lowii (assembly GCF_029784155.1). Taxonomy (NCBI): domain Eukaryota; kingdom Metazoa; phylum Arthropoda; class Insecta; order Diptera; family Culicidae; genus Uranotaenia; species Uranotaenia lowii. The sequence goes on along the minus strand of NC_073693.1, from coordinate 219,768,187 downwards.
TTAAGCGATTTTGGCAATAAATAAGTTTAAGGAACGCGTTTTCAGCTTTCTTCTAAGGTGGCATAAAAAGCATTTGTTCCTTCCAAGGTACACATGTGAATAGAAGATCTAAATTAGTCCCCTGAAAATCCAAAGTGTTCTCTCACTCGAAACAGCTTATCGGAAATTGTCACTTGTCCGAGTAAAAGTTTCTAAAGTGAAATAAAACCAGTGAAAAATAAGTGTTACTAAATTCATTCTAAGGTAATTTCAACGGGAAGGTGAAGTGGGCAATGCTCGTTTATTTTCAAACGTGTTTCAAGTTTGTATAAATTTACATTCAGTTACCATACCATCATAACTCTTTCAAAGAAATTTCGACGTTGAATTAAATAAAAGCATTTTCATGATATAATCCATCGTAGGTCAACGTTTTTATACTACGAACTAAACTGACCTGTGCAAAATTTCAGCTTAATCGGACTTGATTTAGGAGTGCCTCAAAGCGATCAATGTTTTATTTATTTATTTAAGTCTTTAACGGCTGCTATACAGACCGAGTATTTAAATTAACTTATGTTTAAATTACAAATTTGTTAAAGCTAGGGAACGTTCCGGATTGCACATTTAAACATTGATTTGGATTTTGGATACATTGAAGTCAAATAAGTATGACACATCGTTGAAGACTTGACAACATCCATTAAGCGGGTGGTTTTGTCCAAAAACTGTTCTGCTTCTAGGTAGCCAAAAGGTGGTTTGGTTACGCAAACGGCGGGCTGACGCGTGCAAGCTCAAGCTTTGGAGCAATTGTGGACAGCAACAGAGTTTGTCAGGATATCGCATACAAACATTCGCTGCAAATATGTTATTTTTTGGCTCAGAGACGTTATAGACAAGAGTGCACACCTTTTTGGGTAGGGCGGTATCCTAACGGGGTCTCGCCAGGACAGTCGACGCAACGCATAACGAAGAAATTCTCTCTGAATTCGTTAGATTCGTTCGATTCGATATGCACAGAGTGGTAGGGTGCCCAAACTGATGCCGCATAATGCGCTTAAAGTATATCGTCGCAGGAATCCAAACAAAGAGAAGGCTTTAGCTGTTGTTGTCACGATATACTGATTAAACGAGAGCTTCTGATCAAAGGTTACTCCTAGATCTTTAATGGTGACAACTCTTTCAAGCGGAGTGCCACCAAAAGCGTAATCGAAGACCAATGAGTTTCTGGCTCTAAAAACGTTGATGCACTTGCACTTATCGGCGTTCACTTCCATTCCATGTTTTCCACACCATGCAAGAAAGAAGTCTGTTAATGTCTTCTTGAAGCGCAGCTCAGTCAAATCATCTGCAAACAGCAGTTTTGGCGATTGAAGGAAGGTTGTTAAGTCGTTTATGAAAATCACGAAGATAAGTGGTGCTAAGTGACTACCTTGCGGCATATTAAACATACTGGAGTAAATTCCGCGGATATTTACGAAGCCTTGCCAATTAAGCAGGTAAGAATGCAACCATTTGCTTACCCATTCAGGGAAACCATAGCGTTTAATTTCTTTCATCACGACCATATGAGGTACTGTCGAACTTGGTACTTGGTACTTGGCAAAGTCGACATAAATTGAGTCCACTTGCAGTTTTTTATCAGTTGCAGCATGCAGTTCACTGGCATAGCACATCAAGTTGGTCAACGTTGATCTCTTTCGGATAAACCCGCGCTGGACCTCGGCAAGTATCGGAGTAGCTGCTGAACAGAGCCTTTCGTACTCCAAAACTTCAAGCACTTTTGAAAAACAGCAGAGGAAATTGGCCTGTAGTTCTCCACACTATGTGCATTCCCAGACTTAAACAAAGCGGTTAGGCAAGGGGGACAGCTAATTCCATCTGGACCTGGACCTATCGATGGATCGAGCGTACTGAGAACGCTTAGAACTTCCTGATCGGTGAATAGAGGTTGCGGGAGCCTGACGCCATAGTTCGGAAGAGTTCCAAAATAGGTATCAGCGCAATCAGGGTTTAACGAGCTATAAACGCTGCTGAAGAATTCAGAAAATAAATCAGCTGCTTCCCTGATGCTACTCGAGGTGCGTCTATGAAACGATACAGAAATAGAACCGTATTTTTGAGGCGGCGGCTGTTCATAAATTTCCAAAAACTCGACGCTTTACGTTGCGTTCGATGTTCAATGTGTATCGTTTAAAGGCTTTCGCAGGGGTCTACTTCTTAAACAGATAGGATTGTTTTGTTATGATCCGATTTATTTTTGAAGTAACGTTTTTGGGCTTTCCGAACCGAGTTGCGGCTTCTACGAAATTCCGAGTTCCACCAAGGGAGCTTGAACGGCTTATGTCGGTTTGGTCGTCTGGGAGGTAGTATACCCTAAAGGTAGTCATAGAAGGTAAAAAGTGCACTGTCGATATCCAGATTTTATTTTATATGTGTGAAAAAATAATCACATTATAACATATTAAAGTTGTTGAAAACGCAAGTTAAGTGGTGGAATAGAGTTACCTTTATTCGTGTTTCGTCAGTCTAGTCATTACATAACTACACAACTCATTAGCGATTGCTATTGTCGTGCTCTCCATTAATCATATTCCCTAACCGGGAAAGTACTTATTTCTCAATGAGTACTTTGATATTCTTACCCAGAAAATCTGGCTACACTGTTGTGTTACCACAAACCCAATTTGAGTATTCTCGTCTAACCGTGTTATGATGTCAACATTTGTATCGCGTTTATCATCATCACCTATCATCAGCAATCATTGATCTATTGTTCTCGATTGCGAATTTAAAATAGCGAGAGGAACCAAAACAAACACTGTTTTGGTTCTGCTCGTGGCAGCAGATGTCTGCTGCTGATCCGGACGCCGGAGAAATCCGTAAGTTTCAACAAAAATATTCCATAGATTGATTACAAATTAAATTGTCATCAAAAAATAGTAGGGAAAAAAGTAGGGAATATAGCTGAAGATTTCTCTAATGAGATTCTGGATTTGTGATTTTTTTTTCTAGATGTGATGTTACGCGAATTTCGTTTGACACCGAAAGCTTTGAGCGTCACAACGAAATCCGTTGTGCTGCTGAATTGTTACTCATTGTGGATATAACTTTATTGTCGTTATAACCTACATAAAAAACTTTTAACAATTTAGATATACGTTTCATATTTCATATGATTAGTCTAGAAATCAGCTTTTAGTAAAACGCTCATCTGATTACCTTCCTACAAATGAATGCCCCTGCAACAACTTGAAGGATTTAACATTTGAAGCTCCAAAACTCTCTCCCTATTCAAAAACCTGCAACAATCCTTCCTAGCATTCCTTGTACCGAAACCACTTGTAGGTACGCTTTCCTCGAATGTTCGGTGAAAGGTGCAGCAACAACATGATGGTACCGAAAATCACCTGTTTTTTGGTCGATTCTTTTGCCTTGCCAGCCAGTCATCAGCCTATATACCCAAACCAAACCAAACCAAACACTCGGTTTATATACCTTCCTACTTACTGTCTTGAACATTTTTCCCTCTGCCACGCGTGTTTCGTATGTTTATATACCAGAAACCTCCATGCAATCAGCTATCTGAAGCAGCGATGGCTAACCAAAATATTCATGGAAATAAAGGAAAAGCAGCAGAGGCAGAAGCAAAGGAAAGAAAAAACCAGGAAGGAAATATATAGAGCACTTTGCGCTCGCCGTGCCGTGTTGATTGGGCTTCAGCGCCGAGAACGGATACCTAAATTCTCTGATGGCAGGCGGGGAGTTGGGAAACAATCGCAGCTGCTTTATTATGTCATTAGCGTTATTGGGAAAGGTATCGTTACTTCGTTTGTTGCTGATGAACGGGTCCCATTTCAATATCGGAGGTTGATTAATGATGAACGAAACGTCACCGATGAGGGAGATGACAATGGGTTGCTTCATGAATAACTTGTTTAGGGAAAGTAATTGTGTGTCATTTTGTCTGACGCCCAAAATTCTAAACAATCCGTTGTCTGAGTTATCATATCGTTTAGCCATAATCGGAATTAACGGCATTGAAAGTTGTCCAAGAATATCCCAGCATATCGCAATATTGGGATGTGTTATAAATTTAGACATATTTTTATGCCATAACTTTTCTTTAAATTCAAGAAACAGTTTTTGGTTTGATAGGCTTCAGACTGTAGATTTAAAATTGTCGAATCATAAGTCAGTCTATCAACTCCCTCGGAAAAAAACAACTGGCGGAAACATGAAACGTTCCCCATATCGCATTATTCACGCGTCTAAATTTCGTCAACCCAAGTATAAAAACCGCCTGAACCGCGCGCGATTGGGTCGCAAACTCAGCAACAGTTTCCTGACGTATTTTTGCGGTGCCGTTCAATTGCTCTTTTTCCTGTGTTTTTTTTTTTCAGACTTGGTTTGAAAGCATTCTCTATATTGTTGTTGTGGTTGCAGGTTTTTTTGTTCCTTTCTTATTTTTCTGCCTCCATCCTCACTCCGGTTGCGGATGCGATTAAATTGTTTTGGAAATGCCGAAGCGGTATTTATCATTCGGTTTGCTTTTTTGTTTTTGTTCTCCCGGCTATCGTCACATGGCTTCAAAGGAGAAGGATGTCGGCAGTTTTCCCGCGCTTTTTGCCGTTTTTTTTTTGTTTCTTGCAAACTTCTCATCTCGGGCCTTCTTATGTTTCAACGCTCTTAAGAAGAGTTTTTCGATTGTCTTTTGCAGCTTGGAATTTTGGAAGAAGTGTTTTTTACCAGTCACGTGGGAGTGAATTACAATGTTTTGTTTGTTTAGACAGGTGTTATAGGGAATTGGTTTGAATGTTCGTTCAAAATTTGAATTGGAAATTTACAATCAGCTATTCAAAGGAAACTTTTTTTGTCGAATAAATTTTTGGATTAGTTCAATGGAAAGTGTACCTCACAAAGTGAATTGATTATAAAATTGAAACTAGCAAGGTTTCGACATACCAAAGTTTATGTTTTTCAACTTTTTCATATTACTCAATCCAAATTATGACGGTCGCCACACAATTCAGAAATCTATTTTGGAAGGGTCTTCACAAATTTATTTATTAGTTCTTTAAACCAATTTATGAAGGTCGCCATACATGGAATAAATCTGGACTGAAGAGTTTTGTCATCTTTATCATGTATTTAGTCAAACAAATTTATGGCGGTCGCCATACTAGGAATAAATTTATATTGGTATTATTTTGACAATTTTATCAAAAAATTCTTCGAATCAATTCATGACGGTCGGCAAACAAGGAAAAAATCTGTACAAAATGCTTGTAGAAGTCGTTTACAATATCTACATTTATGCAGTCTGTAGTAAGCTTAACAGCCATCGTTCATGAAATTCATTTTTCAACTTTTCTCTGTCGAAATTTTAAAATATATGTTGATATCAATTTCAACAACGAATTTAAACTGCAAAAATCCGTCGTCCTGGATTACCATCAATGAATGGCCCCGTTAAGTTCCGCCAATCCAGCTTTGATCTCGGAACGTTTTTGTGTACACACTGACCCAGAAAAGGCCTGCTGCTGGGCTTTCGAAACCTGTCGATATGTGCCACCCGGATCACGTGCTAACGCCGGCCGTTTGAAAGTACATATTCGTATACGCCCCGTTTTTATAAGCTGGAAAAAGGACCAACTCTCCGTGTACAGATGGGATTTTATGTTTTGATTCCTTTTTTTAACTTTCTACGATTCTTTTATTGCTTTTGCTAAAGGGGCCAGCAAAAAAGAAGCTATCCGGCACCATTTCAGAGGGCCATCCCTTTTTATTCATTCTTCCCATCTCAAATTCTCCAGTGCCATACCCCCCAAGTGGGTAGTGGGTAGCGAATTTGTATGTTGTGTTTGTGTTTGATAGAGACTTTCGCCTTCTATCAACTGGCTGTTTTCACTTTAGCTGCACTTTTTTTTGCTGTTGCTCCTTTTGGGTTTCAACTTTGCGAAAATTCCGGTGTGCGTATGTTTGTTTGTGACGGATTTTCCGTTGTGCACTCTCAACTCAGTGGCTGGATCCGCGCGTATTGTTTGGTTGGATAAAACGGATTTCGCAGCCGGTCTTTCATCGCGACGTAAACTGTTTCCGCAACGGGGCACGTCTGTCCTTCCGTTCCTGTCGTCATCAACGTCGGCAGTTAGTAGTCCGTCTGGGAAACCCGGTGGAAATCATATGATTTTACGTAGGTCCTGCTTCCGAAGGGATTTTCCGGGTATTCTCCTCTGGCTCTACTTTGTCTATATATACACTACCGGTGTCGGTTAACTTCAGTCATTGGACACGGGGAGAGGCATAATCAAAAGTATACTACGTGAATCGTTGCAAATCCTAACAAGTTTTTACGAACACTTTCCCTCTCATTGAAAGCTATTTCTATCTTTGACTGAATGATTACCAAATTGTTATTGAAATCTTTTGCAAATGTCAAAAATAAATCAGAAGGTAAGGTGACCGTCAGTGTTGAAATTCACGGGTTGGATAAGCGCGATTCTGATCCAGATATGAATAGCGATCCGAAACCAGAATCAGGATAAAGATCGAAGATCGATTCCTGGCGTCAGGATTTGAATTTGGGTCCGAGCCCCAGTATAAGGATCGAAGTCAGAATCAGGATCCAAATTCAGGATTAGCATCCGGGATCAGCAAACGGGATAACGATCTGCCATCTGGAAATAAGACCTGGTTTCAGGATTAAGCTAAGAATCAGTATCATGATCTAGGATCAAAATCAGGAGACGGAATCAGAATCCGCGATCTAGTATCAAGATAAGGATAAAGGATTTGGGTCTCTGATCAAGCCGCAAGAACAGAATCGTGATCAGGGTCCACAATACGAACTGGAGCAAAGTTTATGTTCAGTATCCGGGACAGGATTTGGATCCGAGATCACAATACGGGTCATGGATCCAGAATCAGGGATCAGGATCAAAATACAGGATTCGGGATTAAGATCAAGTCAAAATCATGATCCAGGTCAAGCATTAGGAGGAGGAGAGAATAGAGGAGAATAGAGTAGAGTAGAGTAGCGTAGAGTAGCGTAGAGTAGCGTAGAGTAGAGTAGAGTAGAGTAGAGTAGAGTAGAGTAGAGCAGAGTAGAGTAGACTAGAGTAGAGTAGAGTAGAGTAGAGTAGAGTAGAGTAGAGTAGAGTAGAGTAGAGTAGAGTAGAGTAGAGTAGAGTAGAGTAGAGTAGAGTAGAGTAAAGTAGAGTAGAGTAGAGTTGAGTAAAGTAGAGTAAAATAGAGTAGAGTAAAGTAGAGTAGAGTAGAGTAGAGTAGAGTAGAGTAGAGTAGAGTAGAGTAGAGTAGAGTAGAGTAGAGTAGAGTAGAGTAGAGTATAGTAGAGTAGAGTAGAGTAGAGTAGAGTAGAGAAGAGTAGAGTAGAGTAGAGAAGAGTAGAGTAGAGTAGAGTAGAGTAGAGTAGAGTAGAGTAGAGTAGAGTAGAGTAGATTAGAGTAGAGTAGAGTAGAGTAGAGTAGAGTAGAGTAGAGTAGAGTAGAGTAGAGTAGAGTAGAGTAGAGTAGAGTAGAGTAGAGTAGAGTAGAGTAGAGTAAAGTAGAGTAGAGTAGAGTAGAGTAGAGTAGAGTAGAGTAGAGTAGAGTAGAGAAGAGTAAAGGAGAGGAGAGGAGAGGAGAGGAGAGGAGAGGAGAGGAGAGGAGTAGAGAGTAGAGTTGAGTAGAGTAGAGTAGAGTAGCGTAGAGTGAAGTAGCGTAGAGTAGCTTAGTGTAGCGTAGAGTAGCGTAGAGAAGCGTAGCGTAGCTTAGAGTAGGGTAGAGAAGCGTAAAGTAGCGTAGAGTAGAGTATAGTAGAGGAGAGTAGCGTAGAGTAGTGTAGAGTAGTGTAGAGTAAAGTATAGTAGAGTAGAGTAGAGTAGAATAGAGAAGAGGAGAGAAGAGGAGAGAGGAGGAGAGAGGAGGAGAGAAGAGGAGAGAGGAGGAGAGAGAGAGGAGAGGAGAAGAGAAGAGAAGAGAAGAGAAGAGAAGAGAAGAGAAGAGAAGAGAAGAGAAGAGAGGAGAAAAGAAGAGAGGAGAAGAGAGTAGAAAGAGTAGCGTTGAGAAGCGTAGAGTAGCGTAGAGTAGCGTAGAGTAGCGTAGAGTAGAGTAGAGCAGCGTTGAGTAGAGTAGAGTATAGTAGAGTAGAGTAGCGTAGAGCAGCGTAGAGTAGTGTAGAGTAGTGTAGAGTAGAAAAGAGTAGAGTAGAGTAGAGTAGAGTAGAGTAGAGGAAAGGAGAGGAGAGGAGAGGAGAGGAAAAGAGAGAAGAGGAGAGGAGAAGAGAGTAGAGTAGAGTAGAGCAGAGTAGCGTAGAGTAGCTTAGTGTAGCGTAGAGTTGCGTAGAGTAGAATAGTGTAGAGAAGCGTAGAGAAGCGTAGAGTAGCGTAAAGTTGCGTAGAGTAGAGTAGAGTAGAGTAGCGTAGAGCAGCGCAGAGTAGTGTAGAGTAGTGTAGAGTAGAGTAGAGTAGAGTAGAATAGAGGAGAGGATAGGAGAGAAGAGGAGAGAAGAGGAGAGAAGAGGAGAGAAGAGGAGAGAAGAAAAGAGAGAGGAGAGTAGGAGAGAAGAGAGGAGAAGAGAGTAGAAGAGAGTAGAAGAAAGTAGAAGAGAGTAGAGGAGAGTAGAGTAGAGTAGACTAGCGTTGAGAAGCGTAGAGTAGCATAGAATAGCGTAGAGTAGCGTAATGTAGCGTAGAGTTGCGTAGAGAAGCGTAGAATAGCGTAGAGTAGAGGAGAGGAGAGGAGAAGATAAGAGAAGAGAGGAGAGAGAAGAGAAGAGAGAAAAGAGAAGAGAAGAGAGGAAAAGAAAAGAGAAGAGATGAGAAGAAAAGAGAGTAGATTAGAGTAGAGTAGCGGAGAGTAGCGGAGAGAAGAGGAGAGTAAAGGAGAGAGGAGGAGAGAGAGGACAGGAGAAGAGAAGAGAGGAGAAGAGAAGAGAGGAGAAGAGAAGAGAGGAGAGGAGAAGCGAGCAGCATAGGGCAGCGTGGAGTAGCGTAGAGTAGCGTAGAGTAGAGGAGAGGAGAGGACAGGCGAAGATGAGAGAAGACTCCTCTCTTCTCTCATCTTCGCCTGTCCTCTCCTCTCCTCTACTCTACGCTACTCTACGCTACTCCACGCTGCCCTATGCTGCTCGCTTCTCCTCTCCTCTCTTCTCTTCTCCTCTCTTCTCTTCTCCTCTCTTCTCTTCTCCTCTCTTCTCTTCTCCTGTCCTCTCTCTCCTCCTCTCTCCTTTACTCTCCTCTTCTCTCCGCTACTCTCCGCTACTCTCCGCTACTCTACTCTAATCTACTCTCTTTTCTTCTCCTCTCTTCTCTTTTCTTTTCCTCTCTTCTCTTCTCTTTTCTCTCTTCTCTTCTATCTCCTCTTTTCTCTTAGGAGAAGAGAAGAGAGGAGAAGAAAAGAGAGTTGATTAGAGTAGAGTAGCGGAGAGAATAGGAGAGGAGAGGAGAGAGGAGGTGAGAGTAGGGTAGAGTAGTGTAGATTAGTGTAGATTAGTGGATTGGTCAGGAGAAGATAAGAGAAGAGAGGAGAGAGGAGAAGAGAAGAGAGGAGATGAAAAGAGAGTTGATTAGAGTAGAGTAGCGGAGAGAAGAGTAGAGTAGCGGAGAGAAAAGGAGAGTAGAGGAGAGAGGAGGTGAGAGATGACAGGAGAAGAGAAGAGAGGAGAGGAAAAGAGAGGAGACGAGAAGAGAGGAGAGGAGAAGAGAGTAGAGGAGAGTAGAGTAGCGATGAGAAGAGGAGAGTAGAGAAGAGTAGAGGTGAGTAGAGGATAGTAGAGGATAGTAGAGGATAGTAGAGGATAGTAGAGGAAAGGAGACGAGAGGAGAGGAGAGAAGAGGAGAGGAAGGAGAATAGAGTAGAGTAGAATAGAGGAGTGAAGAGGAGGAGAGAGGAAAGAAGAGTAGAGTAGAATAGAGGAGAGAAGAGTAGTTTAGTTTAGAGTTGTGTAATGTAGTGTAGATTTAAGTAGAGTAGAGTAGAGAAGAGTGGAGTTGAGTAGAGTAGCGTAGAGTAGAGTAGGGTAGTATAGAGTAGAGTAGGGTAGTATAGAGTATAGTGTAGTAGGGTAGAGTAGAGTAGAGTAGTGAGAGTAGGGTAAAATTGAGTTGAGTACAGTAGAGTTCAGTAGAGTAGAGTAGAGAAGAGAAGAGTAGAGTAGTTTAGTGTAGAGTTGTTTAATGTAGTGTAGATTAGAGTAGAGTAGCGTAGAGTAGAGCAGGGTAGTATAGAGTATTGTATAGAAGGGTAGGGTAGAGTAGAGTTGAGTTGGGTAGAGTAGTGTAGAGTAGTGAGAGTAGTGAGAGTAGGGTAGAGTAGTGTAAAGTAGAGTAGTGTAAAGTTGAGTAGTGTAAAGTAGAGTAGTGTAGAGTAGTGTAGATTAGTGTAGATTAGAGTAGAGTAGTAGAGAGTAGAGTAAAGTGTAGTAGAGTAGCGTAGAGAAATGTAGAGTAGAGTAAAGTAAAGTAGACTTAACTAATCTAAAAGTTGTTTGAAAACAGTAAAATCAACCAACCAAACTTGTCTTCAGCTGAGTTCGGTCTGTTGGTGTTCACGAAGAAAGCCGATTCAGTCAATGCGTGTCTATTTGTTAAGATTTTCAACTGATTCATTTGGCAACATCTCTGAATCTAAAAGATTTTATTGTTTCCTTGAGTTAATTGAAAATTATCCTTCGTTTGATGAATCAAAATGTGTATAAATTATATTCAATCACGAATGAAAACAATATCGTTGAAAACCGTTTGGTATTCAGTTCCATCCTCAGGGGAACCAAAGCCGTTCCAAATCAAACAATCGATTTCGCCGTTTCCGCAAGAAGAATGCTTTATTAACCGTTGCTTTTCTTTTTCTTTTTTTCCGTCTCTTACAGGTAAGTTCAAGAAAACCGTATGAAACCTGCGACACACAAAGGAAGCAGCCAGCCAGAGGTCAGCGGCCAGGGGAGGGGAAAGGAACAAGTGAAGATAAGGAACGAAGGTAGATGGGGGAAAACACCTGAGTGAAGATGCAGGAACAGCAGATTCCGTGGGCTCATCTTCTTTCTCGAAACCAGAAGGAGGCCGAAGAAAAAAAAAAAATACGGTCAAGGTCGAAGGACAAGGACACCGTCGACCACTACCGTGTGATGTGATGTTGATGTTGCTGGTGCCTCTAAGTTAACGGTTTCTAAGGGAGACAGGGGAAAAAAGCGTGAAGAAAAAAGGTGGAATTTGTTTCCCGAGTTTTGTTTTCGTTTAATTTTTTCTTCCTTCTTCCGAGAGGGTTCCCTGGGTTCGCATAGGGTTTGGTGATGTTGCTGGTGAGCATTATGCCGCAGTCAAAACAAGTGCAAAACGAGGAAAACCCATGTGAAAACCGGTGCTAGGGCTCAATCCAAAACAAGTGTATACTCAAGATAGAAAACGGGTGGATTCGAGACATCCCAGGGAGGGGAGGGAACACACATACCATTTTATGGGTATCATGGCTTAGAATGACCAAGAGCCGGGTGTCTCGAAGAGCTTCTCCGGTCGGTGGTGAATCATCGAAAAACCTACAACAACCCATTCACACGATTTACCGGGCCCGGCGTTGTGAATCTCGAACCAGGAATGTGTGTGCGTCATCCTCAGTGCAATTTGGCTCGAATCAAAACACCGGCAATGAGTGGGAAACAGCAACAACAACAACTAAAAAGTAAACCAACTCGCGAGACAAATTCGTAATCGGCCGCGTTCCATCGAATTCGTTGGGTTAGGCTGAAGAAGGTTGAAGAGTGAAGAAGGGGCAGGGATGTGCTTTTTAAATACCGTCGTTCGGTCTGCCGGTCGGGTTTAATGGATGTGTGTCGAGGAGTTGATAGAGAAGAAATTTATTGAATGGGCCCCGAACGTGCTACCGCTGCTGCCTGATTGGGAACAAGAAGAAGAAGGAGGACTAAGAGAAGAAGGACCATGCGGCTACGAAGCAAAAGCCGGAAAATCGGAAGCAGTACTGGTAGCTGTTAGCAGCAAGCAGCAGGTGGCATTCAGCTTGTTTGTTTTGGTTAATTGCTTCCAATGTGGGATTCCACCATTCCATTTTTTTTTGCTGTTGCTGCTGCTGTACCACATAGTTCATAACAAACAAACAGCAATGAATGGGTAGTAGATTTTGATCTCTGTTTCCTTCGTGACTCGGGTAAGGTACCGGCTTATCGTGTGACAGCTTTGAGTGTGCCAGATTGTACTACCTCTGCTAGCGGAATCGATATAATTTGTTTACTCACGTGACTATGGTTGATTGTTTACAAATTCGTCAGAACTTATACATACAAGTACAACACCCTACATTACATGTGTATTCTAACCTAATAATACAAACAATTGATACTAACAACGTGCAGTAAAACTACTGAACCATTAAAGCTAAGATTTTTCTACATTCAGTTTTATTTTTCTCTAGACTCCGCCTTAAAGTGTACTTTTTAACAAAAGCAATATGGTCAAAGCACGCACAGTCGAGGGTATTGACAAAGATGTTCATGCTCGTAAACCCCATTTGAGGGCTGAATACATAAAAGTATCTATTGCATCAGTTATTGATGTCCAAAATCGCATTTTTAGGTCCATGTCTTAACTTTTGATCCCATCGAAAGAACTTTAAACATAATAATAAAACTGCTCTGATATTCCGGGCTTCGTTTTGAGTAATACAAAGAACGAACCAATTTTCTCCGAGTATGGTGGTTCGAAATAGCTTTTCCCTGGAACTGATACAAGCACTCCTTTGCAGAGATCAGGAAATCAAATCGATCGCTGCTGATAACGACAGATGACTTTTTCTTTCCGTAATATACGATAAATGAGAGAGGAAGAGAGCGGTCACTTGTTTGACATTTCGATAACGATCGGGCGGGACCAGATATCCATTGTATACTGAAAAGCTACAGCCGGCATTAGTGTGCCTAACTTGCTCTTAGAGTTAGAATCACTTGGAGTTAGAATCAACAGATCAAATGCTCTACGACGCCTCAGTGTGAGTAGAAAATACAAGCAATATGTACTAGTGAATGCTGACAAAAATAAGACGATTGCCTTAAAGATCGTATATTGTTCGTGTTACAGTAAGAACATCCGTAAAATTTGTCCAAACTTTGGGACACCAGTTCAAATATATTTCTGATGCATTGCTATATTAATACTATTTAAACTAACAAGAGGCAGAGGCCTGTATAATCATCTCATCTTAAACTAACTGATATTACTTTTCAAACTGTAAAAGCAAAGCATATGATTATTTCCTTTCTAAAGCTCAAGCTGTTTTGAATAAGTTTCTAGTGTCTAGCTTAAGTAATGTTATATTGACGAATATTGACGAGTTCTTCGACTCTCTACTCTGACAAAAATACATACTTAAATGAATCAGGATTCATACAGGCGACCAAATCATTAAAAAATGTAATCCTTATCCTTCCGAGTTTCAGTTTGCTTCAATAACACGTATACATACTAGGTATGCCCTTTTCAACCATAAATCTCATAGACGTATTGCTGTTCTTTTATAAATATGGTACTGGGGATGTCGTTTGAAACTTTTATATTTCAAGAAAAGTTTTTTTTTCTCCTTTGCTACGTTCGAAGCTACTCGTCAATACAAATGACAAATTTCACGCTGATTTGAATCCATCTCGAAATATGGCCCTCGTCATCAAGTACGCATTGTTTATCACCCCGGCCGTAGTTAGGCAGCCAACATTTCTTGAAGGTACCATTAATTTCCCCACCGTTGTTTTTATTCGCTATCTTCCAAAACAACTCTGAAACTGACTCGAGTTCAGTTTGTTCATCCGCTAGCAAAATTATTCCTTCTTTCGAATGACGACGACGACGACGAGGGCCCCGGCAATCAAATAAACAAGCGTCAGCCAAAAACAACAGAGCCAAGTCATAAAAAGTTTCCGTTTTCTTATTTCCTTTCCTTTCACTAACTGTCAAACTCATCCGCTATAACCATCCGAATGCATACATATCCATACGAAACCAGCAGCAGCATACTTGCCTTGGTTGCCGGCTCTAAAAACCCCTTCAATAAACAGCAAATTTTCTCTCTTATTTCGAAACGAATCGGTACCAACAGCTCAGCCAGCAAGGAAAAATAACAAAACAAAAAGTGGGTGAAAAACACGCACGACACCGGGCGATATCATAAAAACCACCCCACCTAAGAGAGAAAACGCACTATTCCCAAAAAAAAACAAGAAATGTTAAAAACAAGAAACATTATCAACGATGCCAACTGGCATGGCAAACAACACACAAAAAAAAACTCCCAATCATCCAAAAACTCGAGGAGAAAAGAGGAAAAACGGGCTCACTGCTGAGCTGCTCTTAGTCAAGAGCACAGCCGGATGGAGCAGAAAAAAAACCTCTCCTCATTATAAGCTTCTTTCAAATTAATAAAATAAAATCTATATAAATCTACGTCACTGCCATGTTATATTCATTCCAATCCAATTTCAATTCCCCTTGGCGCGGCTCCTTCTCTCTCTCATATCCTGCTGAAATTCTTCGTTCGTCCGCTTTTCTAAAGAGCCAAAAGGCCGGGCCCGGGTCCCTGTGCTGTGTGTTCATCATGTGCCTGTGCCTTTGCGTTTTTCTCTTCTTACAACTCCTCATCGTCGTCATTCGACGAAGACTTTGCTTTGCTTTGGAGGCCCCCTTTCGGTATATGTATTCATTCCGGCAATCATGCAACTGTGGCCAACCTTATTTTGCGCTTATCTTGCCTCTCCATGGTTTCTCATCAACGAAAAGGACGGAATCGGATCGGACGTTTTATATGAAACGTACCACCATCGTAGGAACGTACGAACGAATCGTCCGACCAAAGTCTTCTTCTGCTTATGGCTTTCAGCTTTGTTCCTCCCGGTCGTCGTCGTCGGTTTACACACAGCAGTTTTATGAGGAGGTTTTCTGTGCTCAAAAGTGCAAAATTTTTCACAGCACCGAGACGGTGCCGGCACACTGGGTTCGTGGTGTGTTTAGTTTGAAGAAAAATTAGAGAAAGATAAACCGCTTTCAAATAGTGGAAATTGAGTAAAAAATTTTTCAGAGAGAATCAAACTGACAGCATATTTAGGAATTGAAGCGGATTCAAGTTACTACCTTAAGGTACTCTAGACGTGATCTCCGATTTTAGATGAAAACCGGACTGATTCAGAAGGGAATTGTTAAGAGGAGTAATTTTGCTGTTCTCTCCATGTAATTTTACAGGATTTTCTTGTTTATAAATGTAAAACTATGTAGAATGAACTATAAAAAATGCACGAACGTTAATCACCATGTTGATTTACATTTTATCGAGCTGATTTTCCCACCAAATCTAGAATATACCCCTTTTCAAATAAACCCACATCGAACCCAATGTGCCGTTACCGTAGTCGGACCCCGGTCCCAGTCAGACTCAGACCGAGTCCGAGCCGGAGCAGCAAAGAAGAAAGCAACATGGTCCCTTTTGGTTTGGTTGATTGCTTGCTGCCAGCCAGAGCTTGGCTAAGTTGGTTTGGTTTGGATGGAACGCGTACATTTCCAAGTAGATTCGAACCGACAAAATCGGTCCTGCCTGCCGAGTTCCCTGCTGAAAGTAACGACCGAGCCGAGAAGTGCTCGCTCAAAGCAGAGAGAGAGAGAGTGACGAGAATGAGAACACGAGGGGTGGCTGAAACGTGTGAGGAATAATGCTGCTGGTTGTTGTTGTTCGCGTTGTTGCTCTGCTCTGGCCGCTAGCTCTGAAGCTGAAGCTATGAGGTTTCACTCGTCGTCGTCGTCGATTCGCATATAAAATGTTGGGTTCATTTGTTTGCGTTAATTTCCACCCATTTCAAGCCCAAAGCAAAAAATTTTAGCGTGTAGTCGTGCAACACAGTTTCACAGAGACTCACTCGCTCTCGGTGTGTGGGTTCGTTCGTTCGAGGAGTTCATTGTATATACACTCTCGAAAGCAGTGCCGGAAGGTTGACACACTGTTCGATTCCTTCGTTCGTTCGCTCGCTCTGTGAGTGTTGGTGAACGATCCCAATACACTCGTACCAGATAGTGTTGTTTTTTCATCGAGCGCAATGTATGAACGGAAGGTATAGAGCAAAAGTGCGCTATAAAACACTTCGCTCGATACTTGGAATCCGTTGTTGACTGACTAGTACGTAACCCCCAGTGGAACAGTGCTGCCAGATTGAAATTAAAAAAAAATAATTTGAATTATATCATTGGCGTTCGGGACAAAATAAGGAAACATTGTCAAAACTTGAAGTAGTTAAATATAGATTACTTTGTCAAACATCAAGATTGTTATTTACCAAGAATCCTTTTTCCAAGAAAAAAGGCTCCTACGGATATTCTTTGCTTGTGAAAATTCCCGAATCAACGTTCTTGCGGATATTTTTGAAGATTCCCTCATATCTCAACTACTAGGCCTTTTAAATTTTCCTCAATATATTTCTATGAATTCTTGTGCATCCTTATAATCTTCAGGATATTTTTTGAAGATTCCCTCATATCTCAACTAGGTACTAGGCTTTTTTAAATTTTTTTCTTCAGATGTTTCTATGAACCCTTATGATCTTCAGGATGCTTCTAAGGATTTTCCTCATGTAACTTCGTACGAACGTACTACGAACTTTACTACGCAATCTCTATCTTCCTAAGGTAGTTCCTAAAACTCCTTATTACATCTTTTTAGGCCCTTTTTGCGAATAATCTTCAGAATCCTCTAAAGATTTTTCTTCCTAATCCTCTTACGACTTGTTCTACAAATGCTTTTCCGCTGGTCGAAATTGTTTCTGCCACTAATATGACTAATTTCTAATAGTTCTATTTGTACAAAGAGTAAACTCATGGTGTACCCCCCCATTCCTTTAAGTCCACCAGGTCCCTTAGAAGAAGGAGGTGATATTCGAACTAGTGTTTTTTTTTTTAGTTCAAACTAGTGTGCTGGATGGAAATACTCATAGCTGAATCCACACTCAGCAAGGCCTGACCTCTCCTCGTGATAACTGTAGTTCCGCATTTCTACTCGTCGTGTCGATCGAGTGTCACATATCCTGCAGTCGTGTCTTTCACAGCATACGCCCGGGACTTCCCGAAGGCGTCGTCCGACGAAGTACTCGCGGAGTAGAGAATCACTTTACTCTAAGGGCATTCCTCGTACCGTGAAATAACCTATTTCCTAAGATATGTACTGCGGAGAAGGTCTTGTATTATATCTACAGTTTTGTACTATTGGAAACTCTCCGTCGATGCTGCAAGTGCAGTTTATCCCCAATATCGAACACCTCACTTTAACTATTTATTTACTAACTTACTAAATGATCCCGCTCCGGAGCATAGGGCCGTGGTAAAAGATCTAAACTGTTGACGATCCGGAGCCAGTGTCTTTACTTGATCCCAGTCAAGATTCTCGTCGACAGCTCGGATTTCGGTGGCTAGGTTCCGTCTCCACAAGCTTCTAGGTCTGCCTCTCATTCGATGTTCTTCTAGATTCCACTTGAGCGCTTCTCTGCAAATCTCGTTCACATGTATCCGCAGCGTGTGTCCAATCCATCTTCACTTACGCTCCCGAATCTCGATTTCTAGCGCCTTTTGAAGACACCGGCAATGTAGTTACATGTTTGAGATCCGATTGCCAGGCCACAAAGTGCGGATAATATTCCGCAGGCAGCGATTCACAAATACTTACAGTGTACTCCTGCCGGTCATTCTACGTTCATGATTCCCTCGTTGAGGTGGTTCCATAGATTCTAATGGTACAAGTTTGAAACCTTCTAATGGTACAAGTTTGAAACCTTCTAATGGTACAAGTTTGAAACCTTTCTACTTAAGAAAGTTTCTACGAAAGGGAGCTCCAGAGGACCCTCTCAAGGACCCTTAGTAACTCTACAAAAGTACATAATGTAGAAAGATCCGTGAGAGAATCTCTTAGCAGATCACAAAGAATAGCCCACAAGAGTATGGATCATCGTACGGATATCTCAACGATCTCTTATACTTACCATTTTTAGGGCTCTCCAACGAATGCTTTTTTAGACCCTAATATGATTTGTCCACAGATCTTTCAGAGGACTCTCCTATTGATCTGAAGACTATTGAATCAATGTTTCATTTTTCTCACTATGGACTTCTCTGAGATCATACTCCGTGTTCACTGAGTCTCTCACAGACCCCTTCCTAAAATTTTCCAACAAAACCTTCTGCATTTTTTAAAGGATTTTTTTTTAGGATCATCCCTGAGTTTTCAAGAATCATACCGGGGTCTCCTCTGGACACTTCAAAGGACCCTCGCGAAGACTTTCTGCCGAATTTCTTAAAATACTGAATAGATAGCTTTTGCCAATTTCATCAGTATTTTTAACGCACACTATGCACCCTTTGGGCTACAGATTTAGTGAGGACAACCAAACAGAATTTCCTGAAGTCCTCCTTAAAATACTCCTAGACCCACATATCGATCCTTAAGCCAGAAATAGCATACTCGGTGGGTGTTGGTGGTTGGTATAAAAATATGCCCGCAGATGGAAAAGCTGTGATGGGAGGAAAAATTGGCATTGTAGAATATTTTGATAAATCCCATGATTGCGTTATATTTTCATAGATCTCATGTTACCTGAACACGTCGTCAAATCTTAAGTTCTGCTAGGAAGCTTAGTTTCAGATCACGAAGTAATATTTTTACTCACCGATATTAGAACACATAGACCACCACCTCCAACAAAATAATTGAGAAGCTTTGGCGACATAGACAATATGCAACTTCAAGCAGATTTTCTAGCTCTAGACTTCGAACTTTTTCATGCCACGACTGACACTAAAACCAAAGCACAATTTCTTTCGACAAATTTCAGATGCCTCCTTGATCGACAAGCTCCTGAAAGACCCGTTACTCTGCGTTATGAGCGCACTCTCTGGATTACTAGAAGGATAAATCATTGTATCGAAGTTAGAAACCTTTGATACAGATAAAAAGGTATCAGAGAAATTCCAATCGCTCAAGAAATAAAAACGTATGGAACGAATACTTGCGACACCGTGACAAAGTCAGGTCGTTGGTATGTTCTGCCAAAAAAGCTACGCAGATAAAAACTTCGATCACAAACTTCCATCTTAAACCTTATGGAGTAATCTTAAATGAGAAGGTGTACACAACAACCCTAAAGACAACCCTTCTTGTACCGAAGGGGACGTTGAAGAACTGTATACATTCTTCTCTGAAGGTCATCGGCAGATGCTACCACCTATCAGTACTTATCATCCAACACCGGTACAAAACCACGTCACTCGTAGACAAGCTTTTAGTTTTCATCACACTCATGCTGGTGAAATCAGTCGCAAAATATACGCCATACATTGTAACGCTACTGGCACTCACAAGTTTCCTATTTCGTTTGCGAAACTCCTATGTATTTTTGTGTTTCCAATCCTTTGTGAACTTTTCAACTCCATAGTCGATACTGAATCATTTCCCGATATTTGGAAAAAGGCTCTTATTACTCCTATCTCTAAGATTTCTGCTCCCGCGCAACCCAAAGACTATCGCTATATCAGTGTGTTACCGTCAATATCGAAAATATTCGAAAAAGTCATGCTTTCCCAGATAACTGAATATCTTGACTGTTCCACACCTCCCCTTCTTGCGGAGCATCAATCTGGATACAGAAAAAACTTCAGCACCACTACTGCACTTGCAAAGGTTACCCATGATAGCGGTCTAGATAAAGGTGATTGCACAGTCATGGTGCTTGTAGACTTCTCTTTCTCTGCTTGCGTCAACCATCGCCTACTAAGAAGTAAATTAGAAAACGATTTTCTCTTTACTAGCTTCAGACCTTATATCATCCTTTCTCGTCGTTCACAAATTGTACGACTTGGTACAAGCCCATCAACTGAACGGGAGCTCATTGATGGCACTCCACAGGGTTCTTGTCTGAGTGCGCTTCTTTTCTGCTTGTACATCAATAGTCTGCCGAACGCTCTGATAAAATGTCAATACCATCTCTACGCTGATGATTTACAGCTGTACATGTCTGGCGAAGTAGATCACCTCATCGAGCAAGATAATCAAGATCTGATGAAAATAGTGAAATGGTCCAACAACAACTGTCTCGTACCGAACCCGAAAAAGACCCAAGCTATTGTGTTCAGTAAAACCGAAACTATTGTGCCGAACGTGGCATTAGTTGTTAGAGAAGAAGTTTACCACTTTCAACTCATGTTCCGAAAATCACTCATTTTCACTGAGTCATGCTGGAAAGCATTCGGAGCCAAAAAATCGTAGCAGTAAATTTTTCTTTCGCCAGCCAAAGCATTTAAACAATTATGCATGACTACGACGCTTCTATATTTGAAACATTTCTGAAGCTGTGGCAGGGAAGAACGCAGACTATCAGTATTCCAGCGTCTCGATAGTGATTGCCTTCCTTGATGATTTTCAACTTCCTAGAATCACAACTGATATGTATCAGTTTTGAGCGATCCATGGAGCCTATCGAATGTTTGTTCATCTTTCGCTTTGCGTAGAAGGTACCAATCACTATAGGCAAACCGCAATGAAGTGCCAAGTACATACAATAGGTTTTGCAAACATGCGGTCCTGGCATTTCTTCACATTTTCCTTTTGAAACATTATTGATAGTCAATCAATAACAAACATGGTCGACAATGATAATAGGTTAAATGCTTGTGAATCAGTGAGTGAGCGATGCTCAGAATGTATCAACAAGTATGTCAGTCACCTCTGATTGACCACGTTACGACTAGCAAAGGGAGCACACGATGCCCCTCGGTTGATTTTTTTGTATCTGGTTAGTGTTAATTTTTGAAAAACGTACAACCTTAACCACGTGCGTATCATAGTAATCAAAGATCATTTTCTAGCTAGAAATTAATCCTGATTGCTTTTCTTGGACGATTTTCGGAACATTGCTTTCAACCTCAGTCAAGAACCTTGGAATTTACATGGACGTCGACCTATCATGGACCCAGCAAGTGAATGACGTTTTAGCAAAGGTTTTCGGTACTCTAAGAATCTTTCGTCATTTCTCTTCTGTACTATTTCGACCTACAGGGTCTGGCAATTGAAGTGCTACATTGAAATCTATATATATAAAAATGAATTTCTGTCTGTCTGTCTGTCTGTCTGTCTGTCTGTCTGTCTGTCTGTTCCCTATAGACTCAGAAACTGCTGAACCGATTTGCGTGAAACTTGGCAGGTGGGGATATTGGAGGCCGGGGAAGGTTCCTATTATGGTTTGAGACCCCTCCCCCTAACAGGAAAGGGGGGAGGGGCCTCCCAAAAAATAGACTTTTTTTTTGCATAACTCGAGAACCAATCAAGCAAATGGTATCTAATTTGGCGTGGGGTGGTATTTGGGGACGGGGAATATTTCTATAAATATAAGATACCCCTCCCTCCTCTCAGTGGGGTGATAGGAAGGGTGGAGGGGGGCTACCTTACAATTTTTTATACAACTCGAAAACTAATGAAGATATTGGAACCAAATTTGGCATGGTAAGGTATTTTGATACGAAAAATATGTTAATGATTATTTGAGACCCCTCCCTCTTTCCAGTAGGGAGATATAAAGGGGAGACTCTTTAATAATTTTTGCATAATTCAATAACTAATTAAGCAAATGGAACCAAATTGAACATGGACGGGTATTAAGGAACGTGACATATTCTTATGATTGTTTGAGACCCCTTCCTTTTTTCCAGCGGGGAGAAAGGAAAGAGGGAGGGAAGTTTCATACAGTTATTACTGCATATCTCAAGAACTACAACAGAAAATGGAACCAAATTTTTAGCATGGAACGATATTTGGGTACGAGAAATGCTTATATGAATATTTGGCATCCCTCACTCCTTCAAAGAGGTGGATGAAAAGGGGGAGTAGAGGTCTCCCTTACAATTTTTAGTATAACTGGAGAGTTGATCGATCGAATTGAACCACATTTGGCATGTGAGGGTATTTGGATACGACAGCGGTCGGGGAACCGGGGTAAATTACCCCAAATGGGGTAAAAGTGAAATTCTTGGGGGTAACAGTGAATATTTTGTGTGTGAAAAGTGTATATTTTCATTTTTCAATTTTATGAATTTGTTGGTTTTATTTCGAAAGTAAAGAATTTAGTGGCAATGTAAAAGTTAATATTTCCTCCTGAGGCATTCAAATAACACGCTCAGTGTTGACGGATACAATACATATACATTCAGTCATTCAACTCACTCCTTTTCACACGTATTCTTTCCTAAAAACATAATTTTGTTGAACTGTGTTTGTAGCAAACGGCCTTTTAGCGGCAGAAATGTTGTCAGCGTTTTGGTTAAAACTGCATTATTGGAAACAGAAGGTAGAACAGAACAAAATAGCTTCTTTTTCAAGATTAGCTTTGTTTTTGGAAGACGATGAAAATATTACTATTGCAGACATCAAGGATACAATTGTAAGACATCTTGTCGAACTCAGAAAGCAGTTTTCTGATAACTTTCCAGATATTGATACACGTACTGTCAGTTGGATAACAGGTCCTATTAATTGTGAAATTGCTACGTTACCAGAAGAACCTTCAAGTTTGGCAGCAGCAATTCCCGAACTTCGGTCTGATACGGAAGTACGCATTCAATTTGAGAACAAATCAAATCTGTCATCTTTTTGGTTTTAAAAAGCTGCAAAGACTTTGAAAATTGCATATGAAGAGGCGGTTAAAAAATTACTGCCCTTTGGAACAACATATTTGTGCGAACAAGGCTTTTCCACTCTAATTAACATAAAAACGTAGAACAGAAATCGATTTAACGCTGAAGACTGTATTCAAATCGCCCTTACACCAAAAGTCCCAATTTGGAAGCAGTTATTTCGAACATGAAACAACTTCGTTTCTCCAAAACGTAGAAGATTGTTTTGATTTTATCCAACCATTAATGTTATTTTTAATACTTTTCTTATTAAAATGATAATTTTTTTTATTATTTGTTACAGTACCCCAAATTGTTAACCCTCAATAGATTTTAATTTGTTATATGTCTTGTAATACTATTATCATCGTTATGTATTACTAGGTTTTTTATCAATAAACTTAATAAATGATGTTTGAATTAGTTTTTTTGATATTGTTTTCTTTTCAAAACTATCATGGGGGGTTATAGAGGGCATAATATGAAGATGCTTAGAAAAAATACAATTTCATTTTTTTTGCTCTTCGTCATGGGTAAGGTTGCCAGATTTGCCGGTTTTATCCGGGTTTGCCCGGATATTTAACACAAAATTTTACGACATTCCGGCCCAGTCCGGTTGCCCGGATTTCAGTTTAAAATGCCCGGAATTTGTCCGGATTTTTTCACATTATTTGCAAAAATAAACAAAAAAAAAGATATTTTATTGTAATTTTTTTTATTTATGCGTCTAAAACGAAATTTTTTGAACAAGTTTAATAAAAACAACCATGAGAAGTTTTTTTTGAAAGCGTAAAATACGATTTGAAAACTGCTGATGAAAAAAAATATATTTTCATGTTTTTTTCCTGGATTTGTGTTGAGTAATTCCTGGATTTCGACGAAATTTGCCCGGATATTGCCCGGATTTTTGGTCGACATTTAGAAATCTAATGCCCGGATTTTTCCAGGTTTTTAGATAAAAAATAGCCCGGATTGTCCGGCCCGGGTACGTGCTGAAAAAATTCTGGCAACCTTAGTCATGGGGTAATATCAAATTAAGTAAAAATGTTTTGGGGTAATGATTCAAAAAGTTCCCCGGCCCCTGGGATACGAGAAATGTTTCTATTATAAATTTAGGCCCCATCTTTTTAAGCGGAAAGATATAAAGGGGGAAAGGGGGGCTTCCATACATTTTTTTTGCATAACTCGAGAATTAATCGAGCAAATGCATCCAAATTTGGCATCAAAAAGCATTCGAGTACGAAAAATAATTTTTCTATGAGAAACAATTCCTTTCTTGCAGTAGGATGATAGAATTGGGAATATAGGAAGGGAAGAAGAGGCTTACATTCAACTTTTTTTTTTACAAAATCCGATAAAAGGACAAATTTTAAACGTGGAAAATCATTTTGGTATGATTCTATGATTATCTGACACACCATCGTAGGTACATAGGAGGAGGGAGGTGAGTCCAATACAATTTTTTAGCATAAGTTCTCAATTTATGCTAACGAAGCCAAGAAATGGAAACAAATATGGCATGGAAAGGTACTTGGCTACGAGATATGTTTCTACGTTTGTTATAGACCCTTACGCTTTACAGTATAGAGAGGGGAAGAAAGGAGGAGGCTCCATATACATTTTGTTGTAAAGCTTAAAAACTTATCAACCAATGGAACAATATTTGATATAGGAGGATTTTTGGGAATGAAATGGTGATGATTATTAAAGATCACGACCTCCATTCAGCAGGGGGTGAAGGAAAAGACAGAGGAGGCGGCTCTCTTACCAGTTTTTTAGCTTAAAACCAGAACATATCAAGCAAAAACAGCCGTACTTTATAAGTTAGATTGTATGCGTACGATTAATTTGAGACCCTCCAGACAGATTAAATTTATCTTTGTGTTACAATTCGAAACTCCAGCTGCAGCCCTTTTTTTAGCGATAGCTTATGAATTATGTTATAATTTGATTTAAAATAATGCCAAGAAATCAATAAAAATCTGAATAATTTTTGAAAGTATCATTTGATTTTGAAAGGTGTAGCAAAGCACACCGGGTCAGCTAGTAAACATATAAATTGATCAAAACTTTTTATTTCAAATTCATTCAATTTATCTTGAAAACAAATTACTTTTTCAAAATTCACTGGTAAAGTTTGACTTGTTCGACCTTGAGTTTAACCACTCGCCGCAGACGGTCAAGGAACGCATCGTATGAGGACCGCAGGTGTTCTTGTGGTATTTTTTCCCAGGCTGCCACGAGATGTCGCTTCAGGACCGTCCATACCTTCATGTTTCTTAGAGCAGACTTCGGCCTCCAACATACTCCAAACAGCGAAGTCCATAGGGTTCAGGTCTGGTGAACTCACCGGAGCTCGAAATGAACCCTGGAAAATGTTGCGCAATCCAAAGTTGGGTTTTCTTCGCTTTGTTAGCCGGCGCCGAGTCTTGTTGGAAAATCCAATCCCTGGATCCAAAATATCGACGTGCCTACGGTTCGACGACATTCTGTAGAACTAGTTCCCGATTTGTATTTTGGTTGATCTTCACTTCTTCAGGGACAAAAACCAGCAGAGTCGTGATCTGTCTGGCAACCAAACTCTGTCATTCTGCTTATTCACAAACTGCTGTACGGTGAAAAGTTTCTCGTCGGTAAACACGATATTCTTCAACCTTCCTTCCGCGGCCCTCTTCAGCAGCGCTTTCGCTCTTTTTACCCGTTCTTTTTCTGCTTCACCGTAAGGTCTTGAACCTTTTGGATCTTGTAGGGCTTGGTCTAAAGTTTATCTTTCAGGATCCGACGGAGACTTCGATCCGATATGTTGAGATCCTCTGCCAATTTAATGGCACTACGACGAGGATTTCTCTTAAGGCGCTTCTTGACCACAGTAGGTCGGCGTCCCCCACCATACCGTTTTTTGGCACTTTCGGTCTCCAGGTATCTTTTAACTGTACGGTATACAAAACTTCTGCACACACTTATATCGGACAGCTCACAAACTATGCCCTTCTGCCGTTTGCCAGCTAGGAACAAGGCAACCACAGCGCTACGTTTCTGTTGGAGATCCATTTTTCCGGATAACACTTGATTACAAAAGTAACACTTACATCCAATGATAGCTAAGACTTAATGTAAACAAAGCGACGAGGGGCCGTTTAATACTGTTTCGTGTGCAACGAAATAATTACCACTGAGAACAGACGTACAAGCTCGAACAAAAATTTTTTAAAAAAGTGTGTAATATTTCAAATGCTGACATCCAAAAAATACGTTGAAAATTGACTTGAAACAGTGCCATCTATTGCGCCGTTCAAAAGTTACAAATCAAATTTTAACAGTTCTCTTTGGTGTATTTGGAGACATCTGGTGACTAAGCTAAAAAGGAAAAATTACACAAAAAAGGAAATTTTACACAAGTTTCGTTATATAGCTTGTACGTCTGTTCTCTGTGTAATTGCTGTTGAAGTAATGTAGCAGCTCAATTGCAAGACCCTGTACTCGTCTCAAATTGGTTCAATCCGTGATAGTTCCTTTGCTGACTTACTGCGACATTATTTATTACCCTGGGTTGACAGTTGCTCTCAAGAAGCGACTAAATATGCTGTACGGTTTGTTTTCAAGCTCCAGAACAGAGACTCGACTCAACGCGTTCGGAAATCCATCCTTGGTCACGAGCTGGACTCCAACTATCAACTGCGAATATTTTGTTTCATGCGACAAGTTTATTACAACATTCTTCCCAGATATGTTACCCAACATTTGCTAGAGGACGTCAAGAGAGGACCCAATATTTCATCATTCCGAGACATGGTACATTTGGAAGGAAAAGCGTGTTTGTTTTTGGGACAAAGAATATATTGGGATTAGTGAATATTCGTACTCTTTTTACAGGGATTTGTAAAAAAATACCCTTTCCTTCGGAGGGTAAAAACTCTCTTCCGAAATGTTTTGCATCCTTACAAACTTTTCTCAGAACCTTCTTTAGAAAACTCTTATGAAATCTCTTTCGTAATCTTTCCTACAACAGATGCTCTCGAGGATCACTTTAACGATTTAGTGACTATGAGACTATGAGACTTTTCAAAAGATATTCCGAGCAACTCCTATGGACAACCTTGAAGATTTTCCCAAATATATTTGCCAAGAACCCTTCGCGGATCGATTCCTTAGATCGTCTTTGTTCAAGAGCTGTTTCGAGCTGCAATTATTGTAAATATTGATTAAAGCAGTCCTCAGGTCAGTCCTCATTTCGCATATAATCCATAAAAACTAAATTGTCTATGCTTAAGATGATGAGTATGGTTGTATTTTGTTATGTTTGTTACTGTTTTTGCTCCTAGAACTCGTTTTGAAATTCACCTTTCTAAGGGAATTGTGTTAGATTCTGCTAAATCTAATAATTCTTCTGAACACCATACTACAGATAAATCAAGGTATTTTTATATTCACCGATCACACTTTTGCACTCTTCTCGACTCTCATGACTTTCTAACATTTGTATCTGACTGTGGACGACCTCTAATTGAACCTATTGGAAATAGCTTTACAAACCCTGACTACACTTTTTTTTTCTGTGGACGATCTTTAAACAACAAAACATCTCATAAATGATTCTACAATTATATAAAACACTCGTTTGGCTCGTTTTTTACACCCACCGGAAAAATATCGACGGTCAAAGCGATCATTTAAACCCCAGTCAATCCCTTAAACCCATCCGCTGGCAACCTTGCCCTCGAATGCATGTGCTAGTTGGCTATCGGTACTGCATATGTCGAGTTGGCACAACCAACCAAGTCATATTCCTTCCATCGTTCATTTGCTGGCTGGCACCGAAAAAAAAACCCAACAGTGAGCTAGCTAGCGACCGCTCCGAAGGGAAATTGAACGAGAACCAACCGAACAAACAAGAGATTATATTTTTGTTGTTTTACCCTACGTGCCCTCGCCGTCCACATTATACTTATTCGATCGTCGCCACTCTTAGCTAGCTAGCGCTTGTTTTCCAAAGCGAAGACGATTCTTGGCATTTTTCTGCTTTTGTGGGGGTTTTCCCTACATTTTGTTCGTGCTGCTTGAAAAGCGACTAAGCTAGATAGAGTGTAATACTGCTTTCTAGTTTTGCTAGTTGCTGCTGCTGACAGAGCTCGAACTTTTTTCGAATTAATAATAGGTACAGCGACCGCTCTGCTGTCGCCGTCTTCTACGGCTGTTGTGACTACATACAGGGTTCCTTCCTATACTCTTTCCTAGTAGTACTTAGCAGCTTCGAGTTCTACGGTTTTTTCCGAAGCATTTTGGGAGGTGTTTATCAACAGACACAGTTCCACCAAGTTGCTATTTTTCCAACTTTTTACCCTATCGTAGGAGTTTCTTTCGACGACGACGACGATGACGATGTGTCTCGCAATGATTACGATGAACAAGAAAATCCACCACGGGGTTGAGAGGCCGGCCTGAATCATCAGGAGAAATGGCGAGAATCGTACCTTATAGCACTATGTAATAAATCAGCGTTCAGTCATCGTTCTATCTATGCTATATCTCTCAGGACGTACCATGCGACTAGGGGCGGCGACGATGGAATGAAGAAACACACTTTGGTAATGAATGTTGATGAAGATGATAGAATTGGAACGCGCCTTCCTCCCATCTGGCAAGTGGAACGAGGGATACACGTTCGGTAATTCGAATTCGATCAATAGAGACACGACTTGATGATATTGGGATTTTTTTGGGGAGTTTACCGTTTGTGGCAATTATTTGTTTTGTCATTTGACATTTCATACTAAACATTTTCAACTAAAAATTCAATTAAGAAACATAGTTGCATACGAAACTAGGTGATGTATGTTTCAATTTGAAAAATTTCTTGAATTTTTTTTTAATTATTTGGGAATTCAATTTGTTTCAACAGACATTGTTTTTTAAGCTGTGCAAATGCAAATTACCAAATTGGAGATTTTTTATTATCTGAAGGATTTGCGCCGGGGGTCTTCAGATTTTCCCCAAAATTGAAAACTGGGTCCATTTTACGACTAAAAACACAGGTATTTTTTATATTTCTGACATTTTTATTTTTTTAGTTAGATTTGGTTAGATTTTTTTGTAAATAAAATAAAACCATAACTCAAAGCTACAGAACTTTGTTATTTTTCAACGGAAATCATAAAATAGCGCATAAAACATATTGAAATTTTATCAGCTTTTAAAATAAAATATTCAAAAAAACAAAAGTAAAGACCATTAATATGAAAAATTATAAATGAGCTTTAAATGATGTCTAAAAGTACCGTCTGCATTACCGAATATATAATATTTGGATTATTGGTGGAAACTTGAAATCAGTTTTGCTGCAAACATTCTACAAAGCAGAAAAAATAGTGTTTTTTACTTGCTTTGATAAGAACTTTTGTTCTCATCTTGTTAGAAACGCGCGTTACCTGCAACTGTGATGCAATTGTTCGATCATTGTTTGTTTTCGTTGCAAAAAGAGAGATTTATTGTAATTATTTCTTTAAAAACTCTTAAAGGAGTTATTGGTGTTTTCGGAAGAAAGTTGCATCATAAATTTGGCAATACAATGGTATTATTTGCAGAATACGTATTCGGTGATGCAGACGGTTCTTTTAGACATCATTTAAAGCTTATTTGCAGTTTTCCATGTTAAAGATAATTACTTATTTTTTGCCTTTCTAACAGAAAGGTTTGGTTATCGGTCGATTTGAGAGATCATTAATTATGGGTCTTAGACATACCTTTATAGGTACCTATCGACTCAGCTCGACGAGTTCTGTTGATGTCCGTGGATTTGTATGTGCCATTTTAAAAATGTCTAGAACGTTTTTGCGAAACTGGGCTGCACAATTAAAATGATTTTAGTCTCAAAAGAATGCATTTTTTTTTCTACACAACCCTTTCAAAAACGGGAAAAAAACAAAATAGTTGAAACCGTTTTCTTTACCAAATACATATCATACTTATTATGGCATAAAAAAAAGTTGCTAGTGGCGCCTCGAAGCAGCAGCACCAGCAATCATTTATAAATTGAAGATAATCAAAATAAAAAAATAATATTTTTATTAACTCGAGAATTGAACCAAAACCCTTCAGATCCCAAGTTGCAAGCGCTATCCAATAAACCATCGGCACGCTTGATTGAAAGCGGCTCAAACTCAAATAGGTAAAAGGCATTACTAAGACGCACCGTGGTCTGGGCAGTTTCTCAGTCTGCTGGGGCAAATACGGCAACAGTGTTTATATCTTACACTTCTTGCTTTTCAATGCAGCAAATGGCGGATGGGCGTTTCCTTCAGAGTCCGCCATGCCTATAGACATTATAATTTCATTTATGAAATTATAGTGTCTAAAGCCATGCCGGGTGTCAACAAAATGCAGAGCCGTACAGGAAACTGCGTTGGGGGGGAATTTATATGAAGATCTTATGACCCTCGTTTTTTTTACTCGTGTTGAAGAATGAATTTATGTTTTTTTTTTTCATTTCTACATACTCATACATAATTTAGATTCAATTTCAGATGCAGAATTCAGATTCAGTTTTCAAATTCAGGATACAGGTTTAGGAATCAGAATTCAGGATTCAAAATTCAGAATTCAAAATTCAGATTCAGAACTCATATTCAGATTCAGAATTTAGATTCAGAATTCAGATTCAGAATTCAGATTAAGAATTCAGATTCAGAATTCAGATTCAGAATTCAGATTCAGAATTCAGATTCAGAATTCAGATTCAGAATTCAGATTCAGAATTCAGATTCAGAATTCAGATTCAGAATTCAGATTCAGAATTCAGATTCAGAATTCAGATTCAGAATTCAGATTCAGAATTCAGATTCAGAATTCAGATTCAGAATTCAGATTCAGAATTCAGATTCAGAATTCAGATTCAGAATTCAGATTCAGAATTCAGATTCAGAATTCAGATTCAGAATTCAGATTCAGAATTCAGATTCAGAATTCAGATTCAGAATTCAGATTCAGAATTCAGATTCAGAATTCAGATTCAGAATTCAGATTCAGAATTCAGATTCAGAATTCAGATTCAGAATTCAGATTCAGAATTCAGATTCAGAATTCAGATTCAGAATTCAGATTCAGATTCAGAATTCAGATTCAGAATTCAGATTCAGAATTCAGATTCAGAATTCAGATTCAGAATTCAGATTCAGAATTCAGATTCAGAATTCAGATTCAGAATTCAGATTCAGAATTCAGATTCAGAATTCAGATTCAGAATTCAGATTCAGAATTCAGATTCAGAATTCAGATTCAGAATTCAGAATCAGAATTCAGATTCAGAATTCAGATTCAGAATTCAGATTCAGAATTCAGAATCAGAATTCAGATTCAGAATTCAGATTCAGAATTTTTGTAAATTTATTTTCGGCATATCGGTGAAAAATTTAGATTCATGGAGAAAGAATATCAGAATTAAAAATTGATGAAGCTGGATGTTGCGAGGTAAAGTATGGTGTACGTTAATAAATTTTCCTTGCAAAAATGTTCTTTCGCTCTTTTCATCATCCGTAAAATTTCTCCTCACTTTATCAATTTTCAATTCTGGAATTGTTTCTCCAAGAATACCAATTTGCACAGTTTTTGATAAATTTGCGATGACTTAAAGATCATTACGCATGAAAACACGATTTTGTTTTGTGAAAACTTTTTTTCACAATTTTTCTGAAATTAAGTTTGCTGCATACTTTTAGGGGTAAAACCATACTATTAAAAGTTGTAAAATCCGAAATCATAAAAAAAAATTTGGATGAAAGAAATTTCAATGTTGAAAACCGTGTGATGCAAAACAATCAAAATGAGATTTACAAGATTAAGAATTCAGATTCAGAATTCAGATTCAGAATTCAGATTCAGAATTCAGATTCAGAATTCAGATTCAGAATTCAGATTCAGAATTCAGAATCAGAATTCAGATTCAGAATTCAGATTCAGAATTCAGATTCAGAATTCAGATTCAGAATTCAGATTCAGAATTCAGATTCAGAATTCAGATTCAGAATTCAGATTCAGAATTCAGATTCAGAATTCAGATTCAGAATTCAGATTCAGAATTCAGATCCAGAATTCAGATTCAGAATTCATATTCAGAATTCAGATTCAGAATTCAGATTCAGAATTCCGATTCAGAATTCAGATTCAGAATTCAGATTCAGAATTCAGATTCAGAATTCAGATTCAGAATTCAGATTCAGAATTCAGATTCAGAATTCAGATTCAGAATTCAGATTCAGAATTCAGATTCAGAATTCAGATTCAGAATTTAGATTCAGAATTCAGATTCAGAATTCAGATTCAGAATTCAGATTCAGAATTCAGATTCAGAATTCAGATTCAGAATTCAGATTCAGAATTAAGATTCAGAATTCAGATTCAGAATTCAGAATTCAGATTCAGAATTCAGATTCAGAATTCAGATTCAGAACTCAGATTCAGAATTCAGATTCAGAATTCAGATTCAGAATTCAGATTCAGAATTCAGATTCAGAATTCAGATTCAGAATACAGATTTAGAATTCAAATTCAGAGTTCAGATTCAGAATTCAGATTGAGAATTCAGATTTAGAATTCTGATTAAGAATTTGGATTAAAGATCAACCTGGAATTTGAAATTGGAACTTATATTCAAATATTAGACTAAGTGTTGTAACTCAAAATTCAAACTTTAGAATCAGAATAAGATTTCAGATTTAGTTTACAGAATGAGATTAATCATTTAATAGTCATATTACTTTCCCCTCCTTTTGTGGGAATTTTTCCTCTATGCATGGTTGAGCTCTAAAAAAGGTATCATGCTAGGGCACGCGTCACGGCTATCCATCAATATTGTAGTTGGTTTTACTTATTCAGTAAAAAAAAAGCATAAAAAAACAGTAAGATTCGAACCGTGACCAGCAACGTGAAAGTTCTGGTTGCTACCACGGCACCATTTCAGCGTGTTATAAATCTTGGAAATTCTACTGTTTAAATACCATTCTTTCCATACATAAAATGAGCTCCTTACATACCAGTTCGCTTTTCCCCAAAAAAACGTATCAGGCATCATTTTTTTTATATTGAGATTGGAATTTTTCGTGTTTGAATATCTGAAATCATACTTATATGATTCAGAGGGAAGGAATCTATCATGTATATTCTATATTATTTTATATATTTCCAAATATAATTTAAACTCTGTTAGAAAGGCTCCAATCCACTGTTAAGTGTATTAAATCGGGTTTTTAAATATTTTATTTGAAAGATTATAAAACTCCTATGCGTTTTGATGTGCTATTTTATGATTTTCGTTGATAAATTACAGAGTTTTGTAGCTTTAAAATATGGTTTTATTTTATTTGCATAAAATCTATTCCAAAAAGTAAAAATATAAGAGATTTGAAAAAAAAATACAAGTGTTTTTAAGTCGTAAAAATGAACCCAATTTTAAATTTTGGGGAAGACATGAAGACCCCCGGCGCAAATTGTCAGATAATTTAAACAAATCCCCAATTCTTTCCTAATTATGATTCACAATTGTGTTTGCTTTCTTTTTATGCTTTCGGCAAAGAAAATGAATACAAAGAAAACCAATATAAAATTCGATTATTGTTCTGACTATGAAACTGATCGTTTGAAAGCAAAGATTCGTGCATTTCAGTATGAGAAATAATGGCAATAAATTTAGCTTATATTTTTTCCGAAATTACTTTTCTAGACATGACCTTCAATTGTCCGTACAGCTCTAACTTTTAGATCAAAACGATCAGCGAAGGTGGTTGCATAGAGGGTATATTTATCCTGTGCAGGAATAATTCCACTTTGCATGATTTTTGACATAATTATACCCGTTAATGAATAAAATTAGATTTATTATAATGAGTCCACAGAATTATGTGAACAGTTTGACCGTAGCACACAGGAGTATTTCACTCAAAAACTTGGCCAAAAGTCAAAATTTGAAAAAGAACTATTACTATGATTTTAATGTTTATTTACTTCTTGATTACATTTTACACCATGTATCAATCATTTTTTAAATATTTTTTTTTAATAGCGGCTGTCGGGACCTCAATATTTTTATCAACTGGAATTTTACAACAAACCGTATAAAAATCGCGTCATAGTTCAACATGTGATTACTGGTTTTAGAAGTGACTTATCAACAAGGTTTGAAAAGGAGAATTTAAATTGATGTTAGAATATTATAGTTGAGGATAATTGGTTGCAAAAAAGTAAGTTGGGTACTGTATATGGAGCTTTCAAAAACTCTTTATTTTGTTTGTAGTTTTATGTTCTCAGCAAGTCCCAGCAAAAAAAAATTACAACATGTGAAAATTCATAACTTCATGAACCATGTACAGAAGAAAAATCTTCCGCATACTTCCGCACTCCTGATATTTTCAATGTTAAATAAGAAAAATTTGTCTTCTTTTTTGTAAAATCTCCTTTCAATGCGCCATGTTAATTTTAATCAGTTGCTTGAAAGAAAAAATAGTTTTTCAAATATTAGTTAAAAAATATTTTTTCGTGTTTATTGAAAAAAAAATGTATACCTAATTATACATTTTCATCGATGTTGATCTCGTGGAACATGCAAAAAAGTCGCATTTTTTGATTTTTTGAAAATTAAACACTATTCTTTTTTTAAATGTTAACACAGAAAACCTTTGGATTTTTAGTTACGGGTTTGAAATCGAGAATTTATTCAAATTAATTTGAAATTTTTGTTTGCATAATGAACGTTCATTTTTCAGAGCTGAGCTGTTTATAATAATCAGTCAATATAGAGTATTGAGACCGCTCTATAGAAGCAAATATTATATTTTTACAGAAAAGGCTCACAGAAATTTCGCGTTTTGCACAAAATAATCGAAAAAATAAGCAAAAAACCAACTTTCAACTTGATTTAGGCCGGGAAAATTAGAGATCCCTTTTTTGTCCCTTGGAGTTGGAGGGGGGTTTATTAAAAAATAATGCAAATTTGCAACCTACAATCTACTTTGTACATCTATATTCGAAAAATCATGTTATTTCAGATTTATATCTCGAATACAAAACGTGTTACAATTCCCATCATCTACAGTTTGACTTTCGGTCTTTGAAGTGGAAGAATTTATCAAATTTTCAAAAGATATATTTAAATTTTTTTTCACCCTTCGGAAAAAATCATACGGAGAGAGGAGGGGGGGGAAAAAAGAAGAATTTAATATTTATTCCGGCCTTATTGAATTTAGGAGATTGGTATCAAAAATTCAAAATGATTTTATCTCTAGTTTAGATCACATAAATTTAAAAAAAAAATCAGAAACCTCCAATCGAAGAGATTTCTGCCAACTGTAACGTTGATATACTACCTCAAGAAAAAAAAAACGTCGAAACTAAAGAAAAAAAGAAACACCCAACTTGTATCGAAGCTTACTGAAAATCAAAGAAAAAATATATGATTATTGGTAATTACGCTATTCGTAACGTAAGAGTTCATATGTGTATTGAACTTCGTTAATTTCGTTTTTCGTGCCTGCGTGTTTTTCTGATCGAAGAACTTCTTTAACTGCTTTTAAACAAAACGTTAATAAGATAACTTCCATCAATATCGCAACTTAATGATCTTAGATCTGATAACTCAGAATAAACCTGCAATCTTTTTGCCTAATTTTCATAAAATTTTCTACCTACCACTTAGGACGGAACAAATTTGAAATCCTTCTTTTAACACTTGGAGTTGAAATCACAGAAAGAGGGAGGATAATAAAAAAATAATCCAAATTTTCAATTAATTGGAACAAATTAAATGGTTAATGGAAGCCAGCATACCACAAACTAACATACAATTTACAAATCACGCTATTGAAAAATCGAATCATTTTAGTTCGGAAATTTAAAAAAAGTCTCGGATACAAAAGTGATCCAGTTTCCCTTCTTTCGAGCTGTTTGAATTTTCGAAAAATTAATCAAAATTTGTAATAAAATACCTTAAACTTGATTAATTACTCCCTTCGAATTTTTTAAAAACATCAAAGAAATGGGGGGGTTGGGGGGGTGCGGTGACAAAGGAAGATTCGAATATTTGTTCTGGCCTTATTTGGAAGAAAACAGTGCCCTAATTTTTCGCATGTTATTCAGATTATCACCTTGAAGAACATGATATTTTGAAGGGTTTAAAAATTTAAACCTCTACCTTGACCAGTTTAAATTCTTCAATAATATATAAAGAACCCTTCTTGTAAACTTACATCTCCTTTGATTCAGTTACTTGTTCTGTTACTGGAACTGCAGTTTAACCAAAAATATGGGCTAGCTCATTTCTAATTTCGTTGTAATATCTGGGCGTTATGCTTACGACTTTTGGAAAATGAAAATTACATTAAAGAACTGTTTATAGACTTAAGCAAAGCGTTTTTACGAACTGCAAAAAAATCTAATTTATCTAGGACTTCTGAAATGGACTGAGTTTTATTGAAAATAAGTCAAATCCCATTCAAGTTCAGGCGTTTCACAAAGCTTGCATTTAGGATCTCTTCTTCTTATTTCGTAAGGAGTGTATTCGAAAAAATCCAACACTTTGTTTTGTAAATAACTTGAATACATGTACAAAAATTGATGATAATTTCAGCAAAGCTACCTAGTAGTGTAATGTGTACGTGTACAAAACTTGGTGATAATATGTCAAGTGGATTTTAAGATAGCGTCCAATACTGAAGATCATTGACTAATTTTGCAAGGATGAGCAGGATCGAAAAAAAATCTAAAAAATTTCCGGTGGGAGACCCAAAAACAGCTGGAAATCAACTATTCGACCAAAATTCGCATGGTAAATCATTTAAGAAGTTCTAGAGAATTCAATCGTTAGCCAAAATTTGAATAAAAGTGAAGATGATTGATTCCATGAAGTGAGAGGAATGTGAGAGGTGTTTTCAAGCTCATTCCGAAAATATGAATAAAGGAAGTGATAAAAAAAGTAAATTTTTTCTGACTGCTGACTTATTAATCGGCCTGACTTCATTTCAACAAGGTAGAAACGCTACAGTAAAATAAACAAAATATGGTGGTCAAATCGTGCGCAAAACATTTGGACTGCTTGTGGGGAGATATTTTGAAAAATGTTGTAATGGACAGCAAAACGAACTCTTTTGCGGTGACCTGGCAGGATTCTAACCAGAAACTGTTCGTTGACAATTTTCGCCTTCCAAAGATAAACAAGGATAGTAAATTGAAAAATTTAATGTCTAGTACTTGAAGAAGCTTACGATCTGTAGAAACTGCAAACTACTCAGTATTTCATAACGATTGGCACGATAAATGGCTATAAATACAAAGAATACTACCTCCAAATGCAACCGTTTTCTCTGCAAAGCACTTTAAGAGGTCTTACACAGTTTATACTCTGTTTAAGTTGGATCAAGAATCGTGCAATTACGCAAAAAGGGTGGTGAAGTGATAAAAAGTCAAATATGTTGTTTTTGCCGAAGAAGAACAATCGGCTAAATTTGTTATAACTTCAACCAAATTCAAAATTTTGAGTTGTTTGAAGGTCAAGCTTCAGGAAACAGGAAACGTAATCAAAAATAGCCTTAATTTAAAAAAAAAGTTGTTCATGGTATGCATTATAGATGGCGTACGATTAAAGTCGGAAAATTTCTTTATTGGAAGATATCTCAAAATCCACTTGACAGTAAAAATGTAACTCTATAGGGGAGGATGGGGATACTTGATCCCCTTTTCTTATTTTCATCATATCTTTTTGGGAAAATTTAGCAACTCACAGTCTTTTACATTTTTGATAGCGTGTAATTTCAAGTTAATATGCTTTAAAATTTTAGAACGATGTATGAACTTGTAGATTAACTAGAAGCATTTTCGTGAGATTAAAAAAAATTGCTATATTTTTTAAGTTACAGGAGACTTGATCCTTTACTAAAGGAGACTTGACCCTCAATTTAGGGTGCCCAAACCCTAGTCAAAAATCTTATAAAATCCGAATATAAATAATCCGTTGAATATTTCTTGTCATATTAGTTCTCATTTAACACATTGTATGAGACAAATCAGACAAAGAGAATTATAAAAGTTTGTCTTCTACGCTAGAGCTATTGCCTACTCTAAGGCGCAATTTTTTTAGTTTTTAGATAAATACAGTATTTTTTGTCCTTTTAACAGATAACTACTCGAGAAACATTAGTTATTGATCAGATATTAGTAATTTCATGATAACCAATGATCACTACTTATTCAGATGAAAAATACATCTTTTTGGACTCTAGGGATCAATTATACCCATAACATACATTTAGGAAAATTTCTTTTTTAAAAAAAAATTAGAGTTTACTATTGCTATGAAAATATGGCATTATGAAGTTCAAATTATACTCTAACGATTGACATATTGGAATTAATATTTTTATGATAGTTTTTTCATTTTAAAGTGATAAAAAAAGATCTTCAAATCACATTTTGTAAAAATTTTCAAACAATGTTCAATAACTCGGAAATTAAAATTTTTAAAATTTGCTAAGCTAACAGCATTGTTGTTTTGTTCTATTTGACATTTTTCTCTAGAACATTTGATATTTGTAAGACATACCTGTTTCGAGATATAGCGAAGGAATCAAGTATCCCCAGTGATCTTCACTCTCCTCTAAATTTTAAACTAGAATATCAGGATGGTGAGAGATGTTAAAAAAAGAGGGATCAAGGAACAATCCTGGATTCTAAACTAAATAAGTATCACCACTATAACACAATCGTACGTTGGGCGAATAGTATGTTAGGGTTTGAAGACTCGTACACCATCAAACTTTATTATGAAAGAAAATGGTACTTCTAATATTTTTATCCCAATGCACAATGGGGAAAAAAGTGTACAAACCGCGAAGAAATGCAATATCTTTCGTCCTACATAACCCAAATCTATGAAATTATACTCTCCTTTTCTGAAAATTTCCGGAGAATCGATTGGACATAGTTTCAAACGCCACACAAGCTTGCGAACGGAGATATAGTGCCTTTTTAACCCCTAATTCTCCTATATTTAGTAAACATTCCAGAAAAACACTGATTCAAACCAGAGAATTTTGAACGAAAACGGACCTATCGTATGTAATTTTTTCTGAAGAATCGAATGAAGGCTGTTTTGGCTACCGCACGCTTCAGAAAATGGAGTTATGGCTGTTTTTACCCTCAATTCCCCAATATTTTTCAATTATTTCTGAAAAAGCTGGTTCGGACTTGAACATTTTGAACCAAATGGGTTGTATCTTGGGTGGTTTATTCCGAGCAATCGAATGAAGACTGTTTGAGCCCCCGCACACTTCAAAAAATGAAGTTATGGCTTTTTACCTTCAATTCCTCTCAATTTTTCGAAGCGTGCGGTGGCTCAAACAGCCTTCATTCGATTCCTCGGAAGAAAAAAAACTCCACAAAATACGAACTATTCGATTCAAAATTATCAAGTCCGAACATGCTTTTTCTGAGCTATTTGAAAAATGTTGGGCAATTGAGGATAAAACAGCCATAACTCCTGTTCCCAATCCGTGCGGTGGCTCAAACAGTCTTCATTGGATTCCTCGAAAAAAATCACCTACGATACAACCCATTTGGTTCAAAATTTTCAAGTCCGAACAAGCTTTTTTCAGAAATAATTGAAAAGTATTGGGGAATTGAGGGTAAAAACAGCCATAACTCCATTTTCTGAAGCGAGCGGTGGCCAAAAAAGCCTTCATTCGATTCCTCAGAAAAAATTACACACGTTAAAATTACATACATTCATTCAAAATTCTCTGGTTCGAATCAGTGTTTTTCTGGAATGTTAACAAAATATAGGGGAATTGGGGGTTAAAAAGGCACTATATCTCCGTTTGAAAGCTTGTGCGGCGTTTGAAACTATGTCCAATCGATTCTCCGGAAATTTTCATAAAAGGAAAGTATAATTTCATAGATTTGTGTCATGTAGGACGAAAGATATTGAATTTCTTCGCGGTATGTACACTTTTTTCCCCATTGTGCAATGTACAAATAAATGATAAAAAAGTGTACGTCTTAGCAGATAAAAGCTTTAAGATCCATGCTTATCGAATCTTTTCTCCTTATTTTTTATCTCCTGTCTTTCTGTTATCTGCCACCAAAATATTAACTATATTTTAACACTTTAAGGACCGCGAAAAACTATCTAAGCCCAAAAACACCTAGATTTGGCATTCTTTATCTCAGAAATGACTGAAAAATTATACAAATTATCTATATTTGAGTTATCGAAAGTGATGTGCTCAATTATGTAGAAAAAGTTTCTTGTTCAAATTTATCACATTTGAGTTATGTATCTCAGTGATGCGCACCCGCGCCAAGCGAAAAAATGAGATATCTCGTATTCGGTCCAATGTCTTAAAACATCCAGTATTCTTTGGATATAATTGCTCAACAAAATTATTCAAGAGATTATATTGATTTGATTGAAAACTGAGCAAACGTTATTTTTTTCACAGGTATCATTTTTCATGTGATGGTAACAGTCATCACAGAAGAAGGCTTTTGACTTTTGAAGAAAATGACAATCAACATACGCCCTTGCTGTCATTCGCGACTTATATCAAGGCAATGCAGTTTGCGGACATAGATTGAAAAATTTCTCCGGTACAACTGTGTTCGATGTTTACTCTTGAGCTCGAACTCGGCTCAGGAAGCAACTGACTTGCCAACTGAGCTATATCACAAGCCCAGCATACGCACAATCAAATCTTCAATTCAAAACAAAAAGTTAACTTCGTGCGTTACGTGCAATCGAAGCATTAATTTAAAAACATCATTGATTGCAAACTATCTTCCGTATCCCGAATGTCATAAATTATGATAGCGCTACTCTAAGTAATGGTTCGCATAATACCAACCAATCATAAATCAAACTACTCCACACACACAATTCAATTCACCTTCATCCCAAATCCATTGACAACCAATTTTTACCGGTCATTCATAATTCTGATTAGCTGTTGCGAGCCGAAGCTGTCTCCATCACGAAGTCTCGCGTGTGCTCCACCACTACCAATTTCAAAAGTGCAAAGCGGTCGAGAGAACTCTTCACGTTTCGGCATTGTCCTCCAAATGTCATCCCGCATGAGCTCTGGTATGTGGGTGGGTGGCTCCATCATCATTGCCATCACATTTACCTACCGACGACGAAGGATCAGTGCTGTGGCTGCGAGAATGGAAAAACCATCAGTAGCAGCGCAGTGATTGACAGGCTTTTATGGTAGGCATGCAAGAAGGATGGCAAGAATAACTGCAGAAACAGTCAGAATGAAAAAAAAAAAAACAATAAAAAGTACATTCTCTCACATGGCCACATGGTCTTCGTTCAAGGGAACAAAACAAATCTTTTATGAGATGATCGTTTGCGGAGGCTTCAGCATTTTTGTTTTGTTTTGATAAAATGTGTCATTGGTTGCATCGAAAAGGTTACGGAAATAATCTTACATCTTAATCCTCATATTTTACCGAAACTGAAAAGATTATTTCCCCCGCCTAGAATTCTATCTTTCCGTGTCCCGATTGCTTCGTGTATCTTTACTTCCATCAGGCAAATGCCAAAAGCCGGGTGCAATTCCGATTGCCGCTATATTGGCTGGAAATAAGCACTGTTATTGTGTGTCCGTCCTTACGTAGCTACAAACATCTGAAGCGATCTCCCCAAGCGAGAGCTGCGGGTTTCATCGTCGTCGTCTCGAACCTATGGCCTATACAATTTATCAACAATCCCATCCTCAAGCCTTCCTTCGCCGTTG
Source organism: Uranotaenia lowii (assembly GCF_029784155.1). NCBI lineage: Eukaryota > Metazoa > Arthropoda > Insecta > Diptera > Culicidae > Uranotaenia > Uranotaenia lowii. The sequence goes on along the minus strand of NC_073693.1, from coordinate 219,726,754 downwards.
CCTCTCAGATGAGCGCGTGTGATGGTCATCCACTATGTTCCCGGCTTACTTTCCCAGCTAAGTCCCTCATGGGTGCTGTTGTTGTTGTTCTCGTTGTTGCTGTTGCCATTTCTGGCATTAAGCGTACCGATGCCAATCCAATTTGCCCCATACGTATTCGCTCCTCTTTCTCCAGGAGCATCGTAGAGGCTCCGCGCACCCAAACTTGGGCACACATGTGATCTCGCCAACGCACCACCAGCCAACGATTGATTTGATCATCTTTTAGTGAACCTTACTATTCTGGTATTGGTAGAATCATAGTCCCGTTTGTTATGTTATGTGTACTACAGCTAGTAGCGTTCTGTTATGGTCCAACTGCTGCTTATACTGACTCCACTTAGCCAGTAGAATAATCAAATTTCACCGGAGGCATACTGGTATTGGTACTGCCAAAACTAAACCCCCAACTAGCTCCAGCTAGCTATCGGCGTCTGTTGTTTGTTATTTTCATTTTCGATTCGACAGCAGTAAAAGCATCAACAGCGAAATCAAGTGTGTGAGCTCCTAGGCTTTGCTTACGAAATTGCTAGGTCGACCATAGTCGCAATCGGTCAGTCGTTTGGCTTAATGCAGCCGGCTCCAATGGGGGGGCTTTTTCCGCGCTCTCTATCTCTCCGGTTGACGAAATGTTATTAACGTCGACTTTCGTCTTGACGCTGGCGATCCGGTGGAGCAAAAAATAAACTATGGGCAACACGCGTACACGTGCTCGGTTGCCAACTTCTTTTGACACGTTTCTTGGTACTTTTTTTTTTAAATTTGACATTTAACGGTAGTTAATTAATTCTTCCATTCAAAACCTTTCTTGACAAGAGGTATTCCGATATATTTGAACTTTGGCATTATGTATACTCGAAAAACAGATTTTCTTAGAAATTCTATCATTTTTCAAAAATTATTATAAAAATAATATTTATAGAGACCTTCAAAAATATTATTATTTGAAAAATGGATAAAATGTCTAGAAAAATCTGTATTTCGAAGGCAGAAAAACTATAAGATTTACAAAAAATGCTGTAAAATCTGTGCAAATCTGTGCAACATCTGTGCAATACTTATTATGAAAACAGACTTTAGAATTAGGTTGGACCTAAGATTGTTTTTTCTATACCTACATTCTTCTCTCTTATGTTTAAAAAATACGCTACGAGTTCTTTATCTATGTTTTCAAAATTATAATTTTTATCTAAAAATTATGATGAACATATTTCTGGAATCAGCAACAATTTCTCATTTAGTTATTTTGTTCTAGTTTCAATACAGTAACTTCGTACTTAACGTTATTTCATAGAAATTTCATAGACACTCTACCGCTATATTGCGTTATCAGTGCAGCCAGAACGATATCCATTTTTACTAGCGTCTCGTGTTGATTCATTGCTTACAATCTAAAAATAAAGGAATTTCAGGACAAATTTAGTCTTGCAGCGTATGAATCATGGGTTTAGTACGAAATTGAGACTTTTGAAACTGTATTTTTACCGTACTACGAAAAAATAACAATGCGTAATGAAACAAATGTGATGACTTCTAGCTACTAGATCTTCCCATAAAATTTAAATTAAATTCGCAATGATTTTTTCTATTTGATGATATTTTGTATTGAAAGAAAGCTCACAGAACATTATCACATAATAGAAGTGTTTCACTTGAAAACGTCAAACATCAAAGCAATGCAGTGGAAATGAAGGCTTTCACAGGAAAAATGTTTAAACCCGTTAAAAAGCAAATCTATTTGCTTTTGTTTGCTTGTTGTTAACAGTTTGTTTATAGATAATACAGCGTTTAATAGATATTTTGATGCAGCTAACATAACATAACGTTACTTTATAACAAAATTTCATAGGGTCTTTGAAGTTTCTGATACAACCAAAATTTCTCATTGGGTTTCTTTTTCAGAAGAAGTATTTGTGCTAATTTAAAAATTCTTTAAGGAAATTTTCCGCTGAAAAACTTCGGCCAAGCCCGTAACTTTGTATCTTATTAAGCAAAAAAGCTCTTAGCTGTTGAGGGGGGTATGTCTTTAGGCATTGGAAAACTATCATTTCAACTGACATCGCTGCTGGTGCATAGCCAAGCATTGCTTGAAAATTAGTCATACAGTACCTTGCTAGGAATAAGCAATGATGCCAGTTGAATTGATTGTTTTCAATGCTAAAAGACATACAGCTTATAAGTTTTTCGACTTATAAGATACAAAGTTATTCATCGGAAAATTTATTTCAAAGATTTTCTAATTTTTTACAATAACTATTAGCAGGCTCGATTCCAAAAGAGGAAAGCAAAATGATGTTGATTTTTTAGAACAAAATATTCAAATGTTCCATGTCATTCTAAAAGTTTAAAACAACAAATGTTAACGATACTCAAAAATTCAGCATATGATCATGGATCAGTTTTGAACTATAACGATAGTTTTAAGATCCCAAGGTTTAAAAAATTAAAAATTTAAAAATCAAAAATGATCCCAAATCGACTGAGTCTAATGTAGAACAGATTCCTTTTTTACTAGTGCTACCAGGATAGAAATAATTCTCATTGATAAAAAAATATTGTTTAATTTGTGTATGTATGGCATGTATGGCAAGAGCACTATTAGTATACCCTCCTCGAGAAAAAATAGGTCAAAAAGTTAAAAAATTAGCAACAAAAATCCAAAACTGATTTCAACTCTGAAAATTCGCTCTCAAGATGTTGAACATAAGGCGCTTCGGAGCTTGCCCTTGTCCTATTTTGTGTTTCGCCCAGATACAATCTGATTGACAAAAATATGAGATAAATACATCTGGAAAAGCTGGATAAGTCGTCTCGTAAGACATGAATCAGTATCCTAGTGGCATTATTTTTTAAGCTGAGCCACCACACAGCAAAATGCAAGTGTAAGTTTTTCGAATTTTCACTAATAATTATCGCTTAAATCTTCAAACTGTACATTTTTGTTATAAAGTTATACAAAACATTTCTATAAGAAAAATTTTAAATCTGAAAATTGGAAAGAATTTGCATTTGTGAAGAATATTTCAAAATTGAAATAAAAGTACAGTTTTTTGTACCAAAATATATTTCATCAAATTTTGGATTTTGTTCACCTTTTATAAAAGGTTGTTCGATCTCACCTTGGATTTTTTTTCGTAAATAGTGCGTTGGATAGGGAAGAGTTTCCTTTATATTGTGAAAAATTTGGAGAGATGCCGAATTTTTCTTTTAGAAAATTCTCAGAATAATACATCATTACTGTCCTTTTTAGATTAATAACAAAAATTTGGTTTTTTTCCCAGAATATCGAAACTTTTTAAGATAGCTCCTAAAAACAAGTTGAAACCATCAAAATATTGCATGCAAAAAGGCTCAGAGATGGTTTAGTTGTTATTGGCACGAGATTCGTTGAGGTTACTAACCAAGCAACCAAAAGTCGCGTTTTTACTTAAAAATGGAACTCCGAAGTTCACATTTTGCTGAAAAAATGTTTTACGGGAACTTCAGGTGACTCTTGTCGCGTAAAAGTTACTCAGGAACTTCCATCGGCCTTTGAAAGGTTAAACTATCGATAACAGAACTTCTAAGCACTTTTAATGGAACTTCTTTCAAGAAGGTCGATAACGTTCGCGTAACATTCTAAAATGTACCATTAAGATACTTGAAGGTGTTTTAAAGAACCTATATGGGAATTCTAAGCGATATGTCAAAAATGTCTGTCAATTTCTTATCGTGGTATTTGTTTTGTTTATATCTGTATTGATATTTACAAATGGAATTAAAGATTTTTTCGAATTTTCTTATAAATGTTAAGATATTTGAATAAATTTTTGAGGATGTGAATTTTTGTTATTGTTCATTTTGTGTACTGAAACTCCTTTAAACGAAATAAGGTACAATCTATTGATCAACCCATTCAATCATCTCAAATGACATTAAGTTTAATTACTAATTATTACAGTGGCAATGAACTATTGCTGGATTGGTCGAGAGGCTGGTGAGTTTCATTGCAACCTAGAGAACAGCGGTTCAATTTTCTAGGCATAAGTAGCTTTTGCAATTAAAAAAATATAATTAAAACCAATGAGATAGACCATGATAGACCAGCAACCTAGCAATTTGACATCTGGTTGTCAGAGCAATCTGTCAATCGGAATTTTTTTTCGGCGCGTAGAAGTTTCTTGACATTCTCTTAGAAGTTGGATAGCGTTCTCTACAGCCACCCAAACGAACTTGAAAGTAGCTTTAAGAACTTAAATTTTGGGCTGATTGGCATTCTCTTCAGACACAAACGAGAGCTGATTAATCTTGTAAGGAACCTTTTTAAGGGAATTCTGGTTGCTTGGGTAGACATACTGGGTTTACCTTATTCTTGATATCTTTAAGTAATTTTTGTGTTTAAATCCCATAAACGGTCGATAGAAGGTGACGTTTTTTCTTCAACAACTGAATATATTAGAATGTGAGCTATTATGTCATAAACACGAATACCAAGGAAAACCAAATAGACGCTAAAAAAGTAGACTAACTCTAGACAACACAAAACAACCACAGATAAAAACAACTAGAAATACGACACAAAAACAGACAATAAAAATACAACAAAAAGGCATAAACTAAGAAAAAAAAAACAATCATAAAGAGAACATGAAAAACAACAAGAAAGGTAACCTAAAAGGCCTCAAAAAGACATATTTCGAGACACAAAGGCTACTATTTGTTGTTCATTTGACACAACACAATACTATTCATTGTGACAGCAAACCTCACCTATTTGTTGCTCACTCCAAATGACACAATACTATTCACTGTGACAGCATATCTCAGTCCTACAAAGGCTACTATTTGTTGCTCACTTCACATGACACAATAGTATTCACTGTGACAGCAAACCTCAGCTCTAAAAAGGCTACTATTTGTTGCTCACTTCACATGACACAATACTACTCACTGTGACAACAAACCTCAGCTCTAAAAAGGCTACTATTCGTTTCTCACTTCACATGACACAATACTACTCACTGTGACAACAAACCTCAGCCCTACAAAGGCTACTTTTTGTTGCTCACTTCACATGACACAATACTACTCATTGTGACAACAAACCTCAGCTCTACATAGGCTACTATTTGTAGCTCACTTCACATGACACAATGCTACACATTTACACATTATAGGTAAAGGGTGATATGGTCAAAATTTGGTCAAGGGAAAACGCGTGTAAATCGGTGAAATCGTTTATTTAAAAAATCAAATTAAATTCTTTTTTCAAGTTTAATTAGTATAAAATTCAGGAAAAATATTCCGATAGGCTTCCGCTTTTCCAAATTCGAATTTCCGGGCCTCTGGCTTAACCCCAGATCAGATTATCAGGTTATCAGATTTTGTACAGCCACCTTGTCCACCTTCTTCGCCGCAGAAAGTCAGTTTGCCTTGAACTGCTGCTCCTTAGCAGTTTTTTGGTCTTCTTCAGGTTCCGCTTGACAATAGCCCAGTATTTCTCAATTGGGCGAAGCTCTGGCTTGTTGGGATGGTTCTTGTCCTTGAGAACCACCTGCACGTTGTTGGCGGCGTACCACTCCATGGCCTTTTAACCGTAATGGCAAGATGCCAAATCCGGCCAAAACAGTACGGAACAACCGTGTTTCTTCAGGAAAGGCAGCAGACACTCTTTCACGTAAATTTCTTGGTTGACAGTCCCGGAAGCTATGAAAATGCTGCTTTTCAAGCCACAGGTACAGATGGCTTGCCAAACCAGATATTTCTTCGCGAACTTTGACAGTTTCATGTGCTTGAAAATATATGCTACCTTTCCCCTTCCTTTTGCCGTATAAAACTCCTGTCCCGGAAGCTGTTTGTTAGAGATGTACCGAATAGTGGTATTCGGCGAACGGCCGAATACCGAATATTGAGCTTTTCAACTATTCGGCCAAACGAATATTCGGCCGAATATTCGGCCGAATATTCGGTCGAATATTCTAGTGAGTTTTGCATTAAAAAAAACTTTAAGCGATTATTTCAATGCATTCTTTTTCTTCCATATTAATGCCCCTCGTGTTTTTAGTCGATTATTTTAAACCAGATGATATTTTCCGATGATGTATTACAAGATATTTCTTAATTAAGTAGGGGTCTTTCTGATTTTTAAAATGTCACCAATTACTGAAAAGACATCTGATGACTAATCGCATCTAGGGCGTTTATCTCAGAAGAGATAGCATTCCTGTGAACTCTGAAATAAAACATGTCGAAACAGGTGTCAAGCTATTTGAAATTGCTTCTCTGATATTGAATTAGATGAAGGTCTAATTTTAAGCAAGATATCTTTAAAATAGTTGTTGAAAAAATAGATGATTTTTAACCTTGAGCAAACCATACTTTCAACCACACGTATCCAGACAGTCAGGCATTCAAAACGATTTAAAAAAAAATAGAAAAGGGCAAAATTTTGTATATTTAGAAATTTTCGAAATATTAAAAACAAAATCTAAAAAATTTTCAAGAGGAATTTGAGATTTTTATTTGATTTAGCAAATAATCTGAATAAACCCAAGCAAAACTTGAGAAGTATTAAACAATATCTGGACATCCCTGCCAGATTTGACTTATCTGGATTCTTTACTGGATTTATGAGCATTCCTGAATATTTCCAGAAAATCTGGAATAAACAATAATCAAAGTATAAAACGATACCGTTCAGCATTCTCCTGTAGGATCTACAGTGAAAGATACGCGGATACACCTTAGATGCTTTGCTGGAACCATAAGTTTTTAATGGTTGTGTAGCTTTTACAACATTACTTTTGGATATTTTATAAATTATCCAAAATTATTTGAAAAATTTTAAAGTCTGTAGTAGATATTCGGCCTATTCGGCCGAATACTTAGCTCAACTATTCGGTGAGCCGAATATTCGGCTTAACGGTTTTTTGGCGATATTCGGCGCCGAATATTCGGCCGACCGAATATTCGGTACATCTCTACTGTTTGTAGTCGGCTTTGACGTAGGTTTCGTCGTCCATTACCAGGCAGTCAAACTTCGTCAACATCGTCGTGTACAGCCTCTGGGATCGCGCTTTGGCCGTCGTATTTTGTTTATCATCGTGATTTGGAGTCACTACCTTCTTGTAAGTCCATAGTCCGGCTCGTTTTTTGGCTCGATGCACGGTTGTAGACGATACACCCAGCTTATTTGCGGCATCTCGGAGAGAGAGGTTAGGGTTTCGCTTGAAACTACCGGCAACTCTCTTTGTCGTCTCAGCGGCTTCCGGTTTTCGATTTCCCCCCGATCCAGACTTTCTGGCTGTCGACAAACGTTCCTCAAACACTTTAATTACATTTGTAACGGTTGATTTGGCAACTTTTAGCGATTTTGCCAGCTTTGCGTGCGAGTAGCTCGGATTTTCGCGATGCGCGAGCAAAATTTGGATACACTGCTCTTCTTCCTTGAACGGCATTCTGACAACTGAAGAGTGAATTCCAAAAGCAACATTCTACACACAAACACCTTCAAAATGAGGGGTGTTCAGGTTTTTTAAATGCAAAATTGAAAGAAATACACTTGATGTATTTCTTTCAATTAACCAAATTTTGACCGTATCACCCTTTACAACCTATATAAAATATCCTCGCTCGTAATACGGCTCATTGGCGAGACTAGTCCTGGTTTGACTTGTCAGAGAGCAGCCAGGGTTTAAGTGGAACACATTCCTAATTCGCCAAGTATTTTGCGGCATCCTCCAAATCCTACCCATTCATTTCATTTACCCAGCTTTCCCCCGCAGTGAGAAATTTTGGCCTCAAAAGGGCTAAGTGATTTAAGTGATAAAGCTGCCGCATGAAAAAAAAAATGTTTTCTAGTATTATCAACATAAATCATATCATAACTTTAATTTCTCTTCTTAATATGCGTAACACTGCGGAATTAAGTTGTATTCAACACTTCTGGAAAATTTAATACGATCGATGAACCTCAATAGCCCATTTAAAGGCCTAAATTAACTTTCTGTAAAAACACGTTAAATGTTCTTTAAACTAGTGAGTAGAAGCGTAACGAACTTATTTTGGACGTCTTCTGGTCTATTTTGGACCACCTTGTCTAGCTCTTTTATGAAGCAACTTATCATGACTTTTTAACAAATATAGTTGAAGTCCGGGCACTTCATCTAATGCACTAATTATTTTCATAATTAGTTGCTTTATAATAGAGCAACACAAGGTGGTTCAAAATAGGTCCCCTGGTCCAAAATAAGTCCGTTACCCTAACGAGCCTATAGTAAACAAAGAGACGAAATGTCACGATTGGAATTTTCGATTATCTGTCAGTGTCATTCCAATCGAGCAAAACCAAGCAGTCTTAAAGGCAGTCCTACAGCAGGGTTGCAAGCTTATTATTTTGGAAGGGATCAGATTGCGCCTCTTTGTATGGAGTCTCTTTACGTTACCCTATTGGACTTCGGAATAAATTATTGTTTCCAACACCTGTTGTATTCAGTGTTTAAATCTAAAATTCGTCTTATGTTAAGAAATTCATATATCTCCACTGATGTTTGATTGTCATTTAAAAACATTTTTTTATTCTAAAATTAACTCATTGTTTTTCCTTTTTGTGTCCAACTGGCAGCACTGCCCCACAATTTCGATGAAACAGCACCAGCGACCACGACACAATTCGATCGAATCTAAGCCACCGCGCGCCGCACCATCGAACAACACAAAAACCCATCAATTTATATTCCGTTCCAACAAACAACGATCAATAGAGATTGTTGTTGTGGTTTCTTTGGGGCCCGAGTTCGGTTTGGGGAAAGAGAGCGATGGTTGAAGGTTTTTAATTATTTTTTATCGTGCACATTTTGTTTTACTGGATTTGTTCCGAAAATTGGAAATGAATTTGTTGGTACGAATTTGTAGGTTGTTTCAACCATTTTTATTTCCGAAATAAATTTGATTCAAATCGCATTGAGAAAGTTCCCGCGAATAATTTGACCCGATAAGAAACACGACAATTTTTTTGAGCCGAATTCGTGTCTTTCTTGTGGGTACCTGTTCCCTGTCAAGATCTCTGAAGCTGGCAACACTTCAGTGCAAACGAAATGAAACGGTGCGGTGTCGGGTTTAGAGATAGCCCTAGATAGCATAGCAGCATAGAGAAGAGAAGAGGGTCGCCTCGCCTCGTTCGATTCGAGGAGATGGTTGGGTTTTGTTGAAAAACGTCGGTGCCAACCGGACGAACGAGCAATGAACGAACGGCTACGACGAATGGGACAAATGGGTAAGGAGGAGAACAGAGGTAGGTACACGCAAAACACGATTCGTCGTTTGTTGGTTGATGGGTTCTTTTTTTTGCTGCTGCTTGCTTGGGTTTTAGCAGCAGCGGTGCCTGCTTTGCTCTGCTCTACTGGGAAGGTGGGATTCGTTCGTTCGTTTCTGTGTTTAGGGTAGTGTGTGTTTGCGCTCGTCAGCACAGCACAGCACGGAGAAGTACATAATAAATAATGAAAATATTTCTTTCTCGAGCGCTGCTGGGGTATGGAATGGGCTTTTCGGCTTGGGTGTGTGGGTTCGATGTGGTTTTTAGGAGCTGACATGATTATTTCTGTGCTTTTGGTGTGTTGGTGCGATTCGAATGGGGTGCTTCGCTTGCTTGCTTGGATTTAGGTTCAGATGTGTATGTGAGGTAAATAGAACTCTGACACAAGGGTTTGGGTGTGGTAGTGCGATGATGATGGTGGGCACTGTATTCTGTGTAATATGCCGGCCTCACTGCTTCTGCCGAGTGTTGTGTTAGGAGGTATAGAGCGTTGAGTATGATGTTCGTTCTCCTCAATAACGAACTCGGTCGGATTTGTACCATTGCTGCCTGTCGGTGACGGTGATGGCGAAAAAGGTCGGAAATTTTTCGAAATTTTTCAGTGTTTCAGTGCGGTTGGTGTAATTTAATTAGTGTACAATCGATTCCCGTGGGTTGGCCCGACGGTGTTCCGCAGCTATCTGGGCGCTCCGTGGTCGCCAAGTGGTTATAATCCGCGACGCGTGTACTTTCCGATCGATCCGATAACCCACGACCGAACGTCGGACTCTCGACGTTACTCAACCAAACCGTCAGAAGAGCTCTGTGTAGTAGCAGAGCAGCGATTCCAACTCAACACAGAGCTTCGAAAGCGAAGCGAAAGAGCCTTCGAGGTTGCTGAAGTGAAAAATATGGTCTAGAGCTGTAGCACCGAAGTGCTCTCCAAAGCCAGTGTATAGTGAATGTGATTTGTACCACCAGGGGCCAGTGAGGGTCTCGTAATTCAGGCCAAAGTGAGCCACAAACTGGCCGAAAAGTAGTGAAATAAGTTCCGAAAAGTATACCAATCACCGAGGAAAAGTAGTCAGTGAAGTTCAAATTTCGGTTTTAGTGAAAACCTGCCTCTCGTTGAACGAGAACAAGTGCTTCGATACGCGCGTGTGGAGTG